>NW_004955423.1:22758072-22788439 GCF_000276665.1 Chinchilla lanigera
CCAGGTAGTGTGCCAGTAAGAGGTCAATATGTGAATTTGTGGGTGTGGAATCAATGGTGCAGTGGAGACCCCAGAAGTTTGGAGAAGGCAGAAATATGGATCATCTGAGGAAAATTGCAAGGAGGAAGCAGAGCAGGCTCAAGAGAAGAGGCATGGGAGCTACAACCACCGGCAGTGCCTTGGAGACAATGCCACCCAAACCCTTGGGAGTTTATATCTTGCCACAGATTTTCTCAGATGCTGCACATGAAATTACAAGATTTGATGTTTGCCCTACTGGATTTTGTACTTGCTTTTGTTCCATTGCTTTGTATCCTGTGTGTAACATGTGGAATGGAAATGTCTATCTTGTGTCATTGAATGATGGAAGTGCTTAACTGCATTCTCATTTGTACAAGGGCTCACAGCTAAAAATTTGCCTTAAATTTCAGAGGAGACTCAGGATATGGACTTTTTAGCAATGCTGAAACTGTTAGGAATTTGGTAACACTTAGAGATGAACTAAATGCCTTCTGTGTAGAGGAATGTACATGAGTCTTTGTAGGAGGCAATGGTGGAGTGTTATGGCCTGTGTCTAAATGTCCCTCCAGCTCCTAATCATCATGCAGTCACAGTTGCCAGGCTTTTCAGAGGTGCATGAATCTAGAGTTTGTGACTGATTCATGGTCCAGTGCTGGGATTAAGGATGTGAGTGCTACACCCACCTTAAGGCAGGTAGTCTGCATACTATGAGGAACAGAAAAAAGCTTGCAGAAAAGGGATGGTCCTCTCTGTCTCTGTCTCTGTCTCTGTCTCTGACTCTCTCTGTCTCTCTGTCTCTCTCTCTGTCTCTCTCTCTCATTGCTTTTGGTGCCTTCCACTGTTATGAAATATTTCCCCTCTATCATGCCGCCCTGCCTTGGAGCCAACCAATTATGGATGAAACTTCTATGAACTGTAAGCCAAACAACTTTTTTGTCCTTTAGCTTGGGTTGCCCAGTATTTTATTTCAGGAATAAGGAAAAAGTAATTAAGACATCTGGTATTTGTTACAATACCAGAATCTGCCAAATCAAACATGTACTGCACTTCCAAAACACAGTAGGATGATCAAAGGATAGACACTGTCATTCTAAAATTTAAAAAAATGGAAAAGAAGAAAAGAGCAATGGGTCATGAGTACATCCCAAACCAAAATCCAACTCCTATGATCTGATCATCTCCTATAACACACCACTTCCTGATACCATCGTATTAGTCATTAGTCTTTAATATAGGAAATTGGGTGGAATACAGGCACTCAGATCATTGCACCATTCTTAAATATTTAAGGGTCAGGCAATGTTGGCCATGCTGGAATTAACTTATGTTTTTCCCTGAAGTATTAAACTCATATGCCTTTAAATTTTTGCTGCCTTTATCCCAGAGGATTATTAATAAATATGTACTGTGAACATATGTTATGTAGAGAAGTGAGATCCCTCGGCAAATAGAGATGGCAGTGGCGAATGAGAGGGGAGTGCTAAACGGGCTGCCCTGAGATGTCCCTAGCTCCATGCATTGTGTATTGGTCTTAGTGATATAGCCACGAAAGGTGTGTCTGTGGCCTAAAACTGTTTTTTAAGCCCAACAATGAGTTGACTACAGACTGTCACCTGGGACCTTGTTAAAAATATAAATTCCAGGTGCTCCAATGCAAGTTTTGATTTAGTAGTTCCAAATTTAGACATTTTATTTTTAATAAGTGTTTTCTAGGACTTACCACCCAAAAATATTTAGAAAATAATGTTTTAAATCATAGCCTGGCTTTTTTTCTTGTCCTCACTTCAGTCTTGTTCTGCTTAGTACATTAATATATAAACATTTCTGTATATAATTGTCTTATCTTTCCCCAAACACTTTCTCCAGAAACACAGCAAAAAGGCTTGCATAAGGAAAGCAAATAGCATTACATGAATGAAAACATTTACAAAATATCAGGGGATCAATAAGACAAATGCCAATTGGGCTAGAAAATTTACTAATTACCCAATGTTCCCAGTGAACAAATGACCCTTGGACACAGTATCCAGCTAAAAAGGCAACACATTTCTTACCTTCCCAAACCCCTCAGGAATAATTGTATATAACCTTTTCAGTAGGAGACAGCTGTGTTTATCTCCCACTTGGGTTTTCTCCATGAAAACATTATTCCAGAATCACTGCTGCACAAAGGAAATTCTGCTTTGGCAAACAGGAGCATGGGCTGTGATTGGAACTACAAAGAACCCCCATTTCAGAAAAACAGATCAAGACTGACAAATTATTGACTTCTTCTTTTGTGCTGGTTCTGTGTGGCCACATTCCATTTGGCTATAGAACCTTCTCTGGAAACGAGTGGTCACAAGGCACCCTAACAAGTGCAAGGTGAAATAAAAGCATAGAAACTTGAATTGAAACAAGGGTGATGCATGCAAATTTGGCTCTGTCCCCGAAGAAACCTGCATAGATTTGCAGCTGTGAGAATTATTCCCATTATTTCTTAATATGAAACAAGTATGGCAGGCCCCTCAGCCCAATATGTCTTTCTTTTCCTCTTACCTAATAAAATCACATGTCTGATGATATCTCCCATGAGTCCATCATTTTTCCACTTGCCTAAACAAAGGACCTACATATGCTTGCTATTTCTCCAATCCCTTCTCATGCTCTCAAGTCTTGATAGGAACATTTTGAATGGTATTAATTGATCCTATTAAAAATTTGCATTGCAGTCTCCCATATCACTGTGCTATATTCAATTTTTTATTTTATGGAAAAACTAAGACAAAACTTCATAACAAAATAAGAGAATAACAATAGTTAATAAATTGTGTATTGTTATCTTCAAAGTAGTTACTCAGAGTACAACATAGGAGCATAAAAATTTTTCTAAATGCCATTAGCACAAACCTTTCTTTTCAATGATTTAAGGGAAACTAGTAGTATAATTATCTTGTATATTTTTCCTATTCCCTTTCCTCTACCCGAGTTCCTCTTTCCTTTTGAACATATAAAGAATATAGAAGTAATTGAAAAAATCAGACCCTCCCAAATTCAAAGACCCAATCCAAAAGTGAACATCTGACGTGAACACTGATTCTTAGATGAAGCAGTACAGACAGCAAATAAATACATGAAAAAATGTTCAACCTCACTGTTCATTCAAGAGATGCAAACTAAAACAACACTGAGATTCCATCTCACCCCGGAAAGAATGTCAATCATCAAGAAATCAACAAATAACAAATGCTGGCAGGGCTGTGGGGAAAAAGGAATCCTTCTTTACTGTTGGTAGGAATGTAGACTGGTGCAAGCCCTGTGGAAATCAGTGTGGAGATTCCTCAAAAAACTAGGATTAGAAGTCCCATTTGACCCAGTGATTTCCCTACTAGGTATTTTTCCAGAAGAACTGAAAACATTATACCACACCGATATATGTGACCCATGTTTATAGCACTACAATTTATAATAGCTAAATCTTGGAAGCAACACAAATGCCCATCAGCTGAGAAATGGATAAAAAGATGTGGTCTTTTTATACAATGAAGTCCTACTTAGCCATAAAGAAGGATAAACTTAAGACATTTATAGGTAAATGGATATATAAAAGACTATACTCATAAGTGAAATAAATCAAATTCACATGTCTAAATATTGTATTGTCTTCCTAGTGTGAGAAAATGAAAGAGTAAATAAGGACCAAAAATGAACAGTAGATATCACTGTGCTCTTAAAACAAGTTGACAACCTTCATCCTTTTAGTGTTGAATTTAAATTTTGCTACACTTCCAAGAGCCTGCTAATCCAGTGTTTAAATCAGTGGCTCTTAAAGTGTGATGCCCAGACTAGCAGCTTCTACGTCACATCCTAAAAATCAAATTTTCAGGCTCGACTGCAGAACAATTGGTCAGAAGTACCAGGAGTGAGGCCCAGAATGCTGTAGTGATTCTAGCACATGTTCGCATTTGGGGAACTGTTGCTCAGAATCTTCAACACACATTTGTCATATCTCACTGAGAAAGAGATAGAGGTGGTTCCTCAGCATGGTGACATGACCTTGCCACCATACTTTCTACACAGGTTCAAGTTTGCTGTTTATATTTATGTGAGGATAGGGACAGTGTTAAGGCTTGTATCTAGATGCCCCCGCCAAGCCTCATGCACCCACAGGAGCTTTTCAGAGCTGGCTGGATCTAGCGTGCATGATCCTGGGATTAAGGGTATGTGGTATAAATTAATTAGTTCACTGATTTGAATTTGCATAGTTCTGGTTAGGGCTGAATGGATTTACTGAAGACAGAGGCCCGCCCTGGGTGGATGGCACTATCCACAAGGCTTGTAGCCTGTTTGGGATAAAAAGGGAAAGGGAGGCTTGCTCCTGCTTCTGCTGTTGCTTTGCTGCCACATCATGAGCTGTTTCTCCTCTGCCATGTCACCCTGCCTTGGAGCCAGCCCACTGTGGACTAAAACTTACATGAACTGTGAGCTGAAATAAACCTTTCCTCCTTTAACTCGTAGGTGTCAAGTATTTTGGCTCAGCAATAAAAAAAGTAAATAAGACTGACAGTATCTGATTCATCTTCACATTTCGAGATTTGCGTAGAGTGCTTTGCACATGTTATTACTCAACAGCTATGTCTGAGTAAATAAAAAAATAGATTTGCAACATTAAGAGTGACAATTCTCTCTGGTCTCAGTTTCCTTTTTTGTGGCAAGGAAGTCAATCCATAACTGACCTTTCCATTGTATAAGACTATAGTAACAGTCATGCATTAATGACACAATGCATATTTAAAATTCCACAAGCTAAAATTACCATGTAAATGGAGTGATTGGTATTCTCTATCATAATCTCACAAAAAATCAATTGTCTCTGAATGGTGAAGTGTAAAAGGCAACTGGATAAAATTTAGTCATGTACATCAAACTTTTTCCCTTTTGGTTCTTGAAATCCAGTTTCCCATTAACTGAAGATTTGAGGAATTAGATGTAGTTGAAATTTTGATGGCTTCATCCTCTGCAGAAATGCTATGGGCTTTCAGATCAAATAAAGACCATGATGCTGCAGTTATCTCTGGTTGAGCTTGAAGTATAATATTTTGTCTTCAAAGTGAACCATTATATAAATGTTTCATGAAAATTGAGCAGCAAATAATCTCCCTTTGAAACACAGAGAACATACACTGAAAGGCTTTTAAGTCACAATCTGAGGCTGAAGATAAAGAAGGGAGATGATCCTGAGGAGTATGAGAAACTCTGGAATTTCCTGTTGGGTTATGCAGAGGGAGAAGACCCTAAAAAACATGACCTTCTGCTACCTCCAGGGCAGCTCTCCACAAAGCTTTTCTCAAAAATTTCTGCTGTGGGTAGCACCTCTCATGAAATGAGAGGATATACTGCATTCTCTGTTTCAAACCAATTCTGCAAGTATTGATTGTGCTCCTCAGATGTGCTCAGTCAAAGCTGAGCTGATGAAAGCTAGAGGAGCTGATTGCTGACATGCTATGCTTCAGGTAGAACCAGCAAAATGTTTGGGTCCTGGGTAGCTCCCTTTCTTTCTCCTCTTCCCCTGACCACCTGAATCTTTGCTCTGACTCCATAACTATCATGCAACCATCTCCAAGACATATTTGATCAATGCTCATCCCAGAAATGCTCCACAAAAATCCACTTCTATGGCCCAGTTGCATAATTACCTACTGCAGATTATATCCATCTTGGAGACTTTTGTTTGTGAATAAAATGCCAGTAATAATGGGATCTGGTTAACGTCAACATAGTTTTCCAGTCTTATTTAGCCTTAGAATGCTTCCTCACCTTTATTTTTTACTTTCCCAATATTTTTAGGTAATGGTCTAGTATGTACTCCAAAATAATTGCACAGGAAAAAGTCTAGTTCTACACACAGACAGAATCAAACCTGCTTTCCAGGGGAACCATCAATTAGCATGGAACATTGGGCAAGTCATTGAACTGCCGAGCCCCCACAACCTCGTCTCTAAATGCGGACAGTTAGAGCTGGTTTGTAGAGTTGTGAACTCAGATGAGCTAAAATAGAGCAAAGGGTCTGGCACAGCCTGGGGGCTGAAGAGGAGCATCACGAATTCAGTTCTTTTCCCATTTCTTTGCCCATCTGTAGCAGTCTCATTCAATTGAGATCCATTTCTGTGAAAACACATCCAATTTCAACATTCAGATATTCCAGGGTGGGGTACAAATGCTCCCTCATTAGAATGATCATTGTTGTCCCCACCCAAACACAAAGATTTTTTTTGTACTTCTGAACAGTTCAAGGACTAGCTGAAATGTCACTTTCATGAAGCCTCAGAACCCCAAATCCAAAGTGACTTCTCTCTTTTCTGAATTCTTCTGTCATACCACAAATTAGATATGAGTTCAAACTTTATAGTTCTCACTATAAATGCTGCATCTCCTAAATTTCATTATGAGGTTATTAAGACAAAGCTCACATATGTTTCTGTGTCTTACACTCATCTGTCATGATGCTTGGGGCAACAGCAACAAAGCATTCAAGATCACTGCTGAATGACTTCAGGCTCACTAGAGTTTTCTTGATTGGATTGGTGTCCTCCATTCACTCCACCAAAATCTGTTCCAAGTAACAGAGCATTCTACTAAGGATGGGTAGGCCCAATGGAACACAAGATGACTGAGACTGGGCCATGGTCAGAATTACTCAGAGTATCTACTTGGAGAAACGGTAGGCAGCATAACCTACCAGATGTCTAGAGTACACGGTTGGATGTGTCGAGCCAGTAAAAGAACAGAGAGCAGCATATCAGGGCAATGGAGTCTGAGTAGCACTTATGAGAAGCCCTTCCCACAGAGGAATCTTGTTCCCGGTACCCAGTTAGGTATCTTTGGGTACGTGCACAGCCTCAGCCCTTGAACTGTTTACATCTTCAGAAGACAAGATTACATAGAGGCAATAATCAAAGAACTGAACCATTTCAGACACAGGCATATGTGCTGGTATTGGATAACAGACCTTGTGGGTTCTGATCCACATTCTGCACAATCGCACTATGTGGTTCTGGGTATACAGTTTGATCTCACTGGATCTCATTTCCTTAGATAATTTCCTGGATGTAATTATTCTATTCCTGTTGCTATGACAAAACAGTTTGTACTGGGAAACTTAATAAATGATAGAAATTGATTTTTCAGTTGTCTGGAGGTTGGGAAATTTAAATTCAAGTTTCCAGTAGATTCAGAATCAGGAGAAGGCATGTTCTCTCCTTTCAGGATGGCGGCTTCTCTCTGTGACATCACTTGGCAGAAGAGCACAAAAGGGATGAATATCTTTCAATATCTTTTTATATGGACACTTATCCCACCAATTAGGGTGGCACCTCCCAAAGTTTCCCATCTCTTAACACTGTGACTTTGAAGCTAAATTCCAACATATGGATTTTGGATGGACACATATATTTGAGCCATAACGCATGGCTACTTCATGTCTTTGTTATGAATATTAAATAAGCTGATCTATGTACCATCCTTAGAAAGGGCCTTCCATATGGCAAGCACTGAGTAGACATTACATATTACTGCATTTGTATTTCAATTGCTTATTTACTAGTATACCAAATATACCCCCTTGCTTGAACTCCCAATAAGAATAATTACATGAAAGTTGCAGAAATATCACAAGTCTCAGTGGACTTAGACATCACTGTATTGACCAGTTATCAATAATGTCTTTTCCAGAATCTCTCTCCCTACTTATCCTCATGAAGAATGTTTAGGAATGAAGAAGGACATGATTCTCACAGTCAGGGCTGGTGCTTCTGGCTCTTCTGCTCTGATGACTGCTACTTCTGGAGTCCAACTGTTTACTGCTGACAAGCAGCTACTTCTGGACCCCTCATACATCTTGTCCAGACTGCTGGTGTCCAGTATTTTTCTCCTCTCCAGCAAGATGCAAGTCACTTCTGCTTTTGAAGAAACGTGACTCCTTTGGGCAAGGCCATGACATCTGAGGTGCTGAGCACTCAGTCATGGTATCTACCTCACTGATCTCCTGGACACTGAGTGGGGAGTGTGAGAAGATCATCAGCTGTGCACAGCTGCCTCCAGGCCTTGATCTTCACAGGCCGTAGGAGCAAGAGATTGTGGGGAGAATGGGAGGGCTCCATTTTACTTCATGTGGTAATTTTCCATTGTCTCTCCCTCTGTCCCCATTGAACATTAAATGGATCAATCTGTGTGCCTTGCTTAGAATTCAGGTACAGCCAGATTCTTGTTCTGTCTCACAAGTCTTTGGGTCCCATCTAAAGCAAGTGATGGGCTTCTTAGTGCCTACAAATGCTCTCTGACCATTGGGAGTAGAATCTCCCCAGGGCACTGATGATGTTAGGGCAAAAATGGTCTACTTACATGTGTGCTATCTTACATGTCTGTTAATTTTGACTATCAACCTAACTGGATTGAGAGATTCAGAAAATTAGCAAAGCACACTCTGGATGTGCTGTGGTGGTGTTTTTAGAGATGGCTGGCATGCTGGTGGTCTTCATTACTTTTCTTGTTGCTGAGACAAAATACCTGACACTCAAGGTTAAAGGAGGAAAGGTTTACTTAGCGCCTAGTTTGTAGAGGTTTCAGTCCATAATTGGCTGACTGCAAGGCAGGGTGGCACATGGCACAGGGACAACAGTTCATGGTGGCAGAAGACAGCAAATGTAAGAGAAAAGAGAGAGTGAGTACAATCCTCTTTCTATACTTATATTGTATGTAGGCTATCTGCCCTAGGGCAAGTATACTGCTCACACCCTTAATCTCAGCACCCAGCATTGCAGTACAAGTCAATCACACACTCTAGATTCAAATGCCTCTGAAAAAACTCTATGACCACATCAAACTTTGGGGGTTGGGCCGGGGATGTAGCTCAGCGGTATAAGTTCTTGCCTGGCAAGCCTAGGGTCATGAGTTTGATTCCCAGTAGAAAAAAAAAAAATCTTTGGGAGTGCATCTAGACACAAACCATAACACAGGCCAGCGAATTGAGAGGGGATGTCTGCCTTGATCATAGGAGACATCATCTACTATGTATATCATCCTGATGGAAGAAGGAAAAGAAGGAGGAAATGGACCAGGATCCCAAGCTTGATTGTTGATAGTTGAGTCAATGAGCATTTTGGGCTGCCATTGTCTATAGGCATCAGACTCTAGCTTCTTCAGTCTTTCTACATGAACTTGCACCACGACTTTCCAAGGAGCTTCCAGGCCCTTGGCCTCGGATTGTGGCCGCACCCTTGGTCTCTTTTGTTTTGCTGCTTCCAGCTTCTTGGGCTGAGTGGCTATGGGATTCTCTGGCTCTCCAACTGCAGGCAGCCATTGTGGACTCTGCGCGTCCTATCTCTGGTCTTACATGCCAAGCTCTGCCTGTCTCCAGTCCTATATGCCAATCTAACAAATCCCCTTTTACAAATATATGTATGTCATTATATATTATATATATAATACAATATAATAGATGATATATTGCATGTAATCATAAATATATTATATATTTGTATTTTGCATGTTATATATTATATAAATATATTTATATATTGTATATAAAAAAACTGTTCCTTTAACGTACTCTAACCAATCTATCAGGCTATCATGATCCAGTGTGAGCCATAGCAAAGCTTTATCTGAGCCCCTCACTATAAGGCGATTCTTTAAGAGCAGAAATCATGTCTATTGAGTTTATGCCTTAACTACTAGCATCTCCTGGAGTGTCTGTTGTGCTATATAGGCAATGCAAAGGAGGAAATATCACAAATCTCAGTGGACTTAGACATCACTGTATTGACCAGTTATCAATAATGTCTTTTCCAGAATCTCTCTCCCTACTTATCCTCATGAAGAATTTTTAGGAATGAGGAAGGACATGACTCTCATAGTTGGGGCTATTTTGGTCAGCTTTGTGAAGAACAACTTTCTGGGAGCAGTAGGGCTTTAGTTAGGTCTGGAAGAATGATTATTTTTTAATATACAAAGTTATTTTTGTGATTCATCTATATCTTTGTATACCAAAAGCATAGAAAGAAATTATGTCTTTGAGTTGAACGAATTTTTCATTGACATTTGTGTTTGTAGGCAATTTTGCTCAAGTTATCTCCCTTGTGGCTTATAGCATATTAAGCTGCTAAATGCTATTTATATCAACAATGCATCTACAGCCTGTGCGCAAGTGTGTCTGCAGGCATGGGAGCAACGTTTCACTGAGTACAAGTTTCAGTTCACAAAATGCAAACTTGGTTTGAGGATTCATTCATTTATTCATCTGAAGATTATTTAGTGAGCATTAGTGAGTGTGATGCACTGTATTAGGCACTGAGATGCATGAATGAAAAGATATAAGGTCTTCCCTCAAGTATCTTTGTGTATGAAACTACAATACAAAAACACTATTTAGAGGAGTTATGGACAGGTACAGCAGAAACACATAGTAAAGCAGGAAAATAAACACCTGGGTACATGATTAATGCAGTCAAAAAGGGCTTTGTGCAAATATTACTTGAGCTGATTCTAAAGAAAGCATTGCAATACCCCTGCTGCCAAGAATAAATACATCTATGGATCATTTACCTTGGGCTTGACATTAATTATGAGGTTATAAGAAGGTATTGTTCCCATTTAATGTTGAAAAACGAGAGCATTAGGGAGATTAAGAACCTTTCCAGTCAATAAGTAGCAAAATCAAGTCCCAAGCTCAGATCTCATTGACTCCAAATGTCATGCTTATAAGCACCAGGAATTTGGCCTCAGTGACTTGGAAGAAAGGTTGAATGAATGAGGTCAAAGATGCAAAAGCAAGTACAGACATACCTCAGGACTTTCTAGCACTGAGGACTTGTGTTGTCATCTGCCATCCTATAATTTGCAACCTCTACCCCAATATTCTTTGACATTTTCAACTAGCAGACACCAAATAAAGACCCCATGGACTGTTGTTTTTGCACTGTCTGGTAAGGCAGGCACAGGATCTAGGAGAAAAGAAAGGAGAGATAAAATGAAAGAATATGTGGAAATTAAAAGTATGACAAAACAAACCTATCAGACATTTTTAGATGGCCTATCAAGTTGAAAAATGTCCAAAAATATTAAAATTTTTGAAAATAATAGACAAAACTAAGAAAATTAGATTGATCCAAGAGGGTAGTTAACAAAAGCTTCAAAAAATTAAGAAAACAAAGGATGAAATTGTCAAAAAATATCTCAAGCATTTGCCTAGAACTGATAGACAATTGTTTTCACATTGGAAGGGGTCACCAAAATTATCTGTGTCAATGCACATCAAGCTCATCTTCTGGAACATTTGGCATAAAGCAAAGGTCTTAGAATCTTATGAAGAGAAATAAACAGCACTCAGCTGCATGGATTCAAAAATCATTATGCAGCAGATTACAAGACAAGGGATTTTTCAAAATTCTCAGCCAAAAATATTACTTTCCAGTCTGCAGTTGTAAAGCAAAGCAAACTTACGAATCAAGGAAGACATACCAAGAGATCCACATTGTTTAACATTTTTTTGGTAAGATAACTGCATGAAACAAAAAATCTACACATCCCATAATTTACAACCTTAAAATGAAAGATTCAATGGCTCCGGCACATTGATAGAGTTGTACAACCATAGTTGCAGTCAAACTGAGGTCATTTTCGCCATCTCAAATCAAAACACTCTACTTATTAGTCATCATCTCCCAAGTCCTTCCCCTTAAATAAACACTGAGCTACTTTCTATCTTCATAGATTTCCAATCCTTGAAACTTACCTTTCTTTCTTTCAAAATAGACTGTACTTACAACAACAAACACAAAAGTCCCTTATGATAGCCAAAGAAATATAAGTCCTGCAATGTGAGCTCTCCCACCATATCAAAGTGAAACCAAAGGCTGACAGCAGAACATTCTCAAAATATAGTTACTTTTTTCTTAATCTTTTCTGTCTCCTCTTTGCTATTAAAATTTTCTTATAAGGAAAGCAATGCAGTGTACAAGCTTGTGTGTCTGATTTACTTCACCTAATATTATGTTCTCAAGGTGCATCCATTTTCCTACAAAGGCCTTAAATTTACCTTAACAGTGGAGCACTACTCCATTTTGTGATAGGTACCTCACTTTCTTTACCTAGTCGTCTGTTGATTTCAAGATGAAGCTGTTAGGAATTGTCCAACTGTAAACATAGGTGCACATACAGTGCTGTGGTAGGATGTTTTTAGCTCTTTGAGAAGATATTCAAAAGAGAAATAGGTGAAATTTCCAATTTTAGTTTTTTGAGGAATCTCCATACTGATTTCCATAGTGGGTGAATCAGTTTACACTTCCACCAAAGATGAAGAAGGGTTCCTTTCTACCCACAGCCTCGCTAGCATTTGTTATTAGTTGGTTTCTTGATGACAACCATTCTCTCTGAGGTGAGATGGAATCTTAATGTTGTTTTAATTTGCACTTCTCAAATGGCCAGCTATGTTGAACATTTTTTCATGTATTTGTTGCCCAATTGTATTTCTTCATCTGAGAAGTGTCTATACATTTCCGATACCCATGTTTTGATTGACTCTTTAAATTTGGAGAAGACCTAATATTTTTGAGCTCTTTATGTATTCTAGATGTTAGTCTTTTGCCTGAGGAGTCGCTAGTAAAATTTTTTCCCACTCTGTAGGTTATGTGTTCACTTTGTTGGTGGCTTTTTATATTGAATGGAAAAAAGTCTTTTTTAATTTAATAAAATTCCATTTGTTGAATCTTGGTATTATTTCTTTTGCATCCAGGTTTTCTTTCAGAAAATTTGTGCCTACATCTCTGTCTTTGAGAGTTTTGCCAACTTATCTTTCAACAAGTTAAGTATTTCTGTTCTAACATTGAGTTCTTGATATATTTTTGATTTTCATTTAGTGTGTGGTAAAAAGAATGGACCTAAGTTTAAACTCTGACATGTAGATAGTTTTCCAGGCACCATTTATTGAAGAAGATAACTTTCATCTAGCAAAGGGATACAGCTCCTTTGTGAAAGATAAGGTAGCAGAGTAAGCCTTGATTTATTTCTGTGTCTTCTGTTCTAGTCCATTCATCTTCAGCTGTCTCTCCCTCTCCCTCTCCCTCTCCCTCTCTCTCTCTCTCTCTCTCTCTCTCTCTCTCTCTCTGTCTCTCTCTCTCTCCTCTTACTCTCTCTCTCTCTGATACCATCCTGTTTTTACTACTACAGCTTTGTAGTATAACTGAAAGTCTGGTATTTTGATGCTCCCTGCTTTACTCTTGTTGCCTGGAATTGCTTTTGCTGTTCTAGGTCTCTTCTGGTTCCATATGAATTTTAGTATTGTCTTTTCCACTTCTGTAATGAATGTTATTGCTATCTTTGATTGTATTAAATCTATAGTACAGTTTTGGGAGTATGGCCATTTGAACTATAATGATTCTGTCCCAGAAAGAGAGGATATCATTCCATCTTCTAATATTCACTTCAATTTCCTTTTGCAGAGTACTATGGTTTTCATTGCAAAAGTCTTTCACTTCCTTGGTTAGGTTAATTGCTAGGTATTTCATTTTTCTTGGTGCTATTGTGAAATGCATTATTTCCCTAATTTCCCTGTCAGTGAGTTTGTTCCTTTTATATAAGAACACTATTGTTTTTTGACTGCTGACTTTATTTCCTACTATATTACTGAATTTGGTTATTGGTTCTATATCTTTTAATGGGAGTTTTTAGGGCCTTCTATGTAGACACAGTCATGTCATCTATGAATAAGGGTAATTTAACTTCTTTCCCCACCCATATCCCTTTCCTTTCTTTCTCTTTACTACTTTGTTCTAGCTAGTGTTTCAAGAACTACGTTGAACAAAAGTGGTGGTAGCAAGCATCCTTGTCTTGTTCCTGATTTAAGAAGGAAAGCTTTCAGCTTCTTACCATTAAGTAATATGTTTGCCACTGGTTTGTCATAAGTGGTTCTTATCAGAATGCAATAAAGACCCTCTATTCCTATTTTCTTGAGGGTTTTTTTTGTATCATGGATAGATGCTGAATTTTATCTAGTGTTTTCTCTGCATCTTTTGAAATGATCATATGGATTTTGTCCTTGCTTCAATTTGTAAGGTGAATTACATTTATTGATTTGTGTATATTCACCATCCTTGCATTCCTGGAATGACTCCTACTTGGTCACGATGTATAATTTTTTGATGATTTGTTGCACTATGTTGCTAGCATCTTATTAAAGATATTTACATCTATGTTCATTAGAGAGATTTGTTCATAATTTTCTTTCTTGGTTAGGTCTTCTTCTGGTTTTGGAATGAGGGTAATGCTTGCTTCAAGGAATGACTTTGGAAGTACTGCTTCGTTTTGTACTTCATTAAAGAGTTTGAGGAGAATTTGTGTTAGATTTTCTCTAAAGTTCTTATAGAATTTGGTAGTGAATCTGTCATGACCTGAGCTTTTCTTAGTTGGTAGATTTAAAATCACTTTTTCAGTTTCAATCACTGATATTTACTTATTTAAATTTTATCTTTTCAGTTGTATCTTGGTAGTTCATATGTATCTAAAAATTTTCCCATTTCTTCTGAATTTTCCCATTTGTTAGAGTACAGAATCTCAAAGTAATAACCTATAATCTTCTGCATTTTCACAGACTTCATTTTGATTTCACTTTTTTCATTTCTAACCACATAGATTTGGGTCTTTTCTTTCCTTTTTAAAATAAGATTGACTATGGGTTTTTCTATTTTGTTCACCCTTTCAAACAATCAACTGTTCAGTTCATTGAACTAACACACTGGTTAATTTTTTTGAATAAGCTTGCCACAAATCTAGGTTTAACCAATGCATAGTTATTGTCTCACAGTTCCTGCTAGTCATAAGGCAAGGTACAGCTTATGTGGGTCATCCACAAGGCTGCAGTCCAGGTTGTGCCCACATCTGGATTCTCATCTGGAGGTGTGACTGTGGACTGATACATCACCATCTAGCATTTTTGTTGGCAGTATTCAGCTCCTTAAGGGGTGTCACATTTAGGACCTTGGTTCTTGCTGGCTGTTGGCCATTAGTGGCTTCTGTCAGGTCATTGTCACATTGGTCTCTCCAGAAGGCAGCTGCCCACACTACGCAAAAGAGAAAGTTGTACAGTGAAATAGGCTCATGATGTTGCATGATGCTATCATGGAATGGTGCCATATCCTTCTTGTTGAATTATTTCAGATAAGAAGAGTGAGCTACAGCAGGCATGTATAAATGGCGCTGTATTAGAATTTGCCTGCCACTTTCTGACCCTCTGTGTGCCAGCCCTTCCACATGTAAAATACATCCCAGTTTCTCCCAAGGTTTCTATTTAAAGTTCAGAACCTTACTTAGTACATTAAACCCAGGCACAGGTAAGTTTCTTTGGGTTTAGAGTCTCACTGATCTGAACAACTGAAGAGACAAGTTATCTGCCCACTATACTCTCAACCTACAATGCAGGAATAAGAAAACAGCTATGGGTAGTTCCATTTTAAAAGGTGGTGGTAGGGAAGGTGTTGGGCCCAGTGGTACATGCCTATAATCCCAGCTATCCTGGAGGCTGATGCAGGTAGATAATAAGTTCAAGGCCAGCTTTTGAAACTTAGATCCTGTCTCAACGTAAAAAATAGTAAGGGATGGGGAGGCAGCTCAGTGGTAGAGCCAGTGAGTTCCAATCCTAGTACTGAAAAACAAAAAAGGTAGGGGAAAATGAATGAAAGGTATGCAGGAATCACTGCTCTACAGTAATTCTAAAGTCCAGCTGGGCAAATGTTCCAAGCTTCTTGATTATCTTTCAAGATCTTGGAGTAATTTTTCTTGCCTGTGGGCTTTTGGTTCTACTCCAAATCTGGAAAATGAACGTGAGTTTGCTGCTGAGCAGTGATAGCAGCCGGCCTCCTGACAGTCCAAGTTTGGAGGCTGACAGTCTCCTTCTGTTTAACTTTACTGCTAAAACTTTCAGTTCAAACTGGAAGTGCTTTTTGCTGCAATAACTTTTGCAATCACCTTGAAGATCTTCCGTGGCTTGTTCCTTTAGGCAGCAGCACTTTCTTTTCTTTTTTTTAGATAAATTCTTCTCCACCCTAAGCTCCTTCTGAGATAGCACAGGGACAATATTGTTAATCTTTCTAGAGGCTTTATGGTTTGATTGAGAGATTCCAGGAAACATAATCTTATTCTTTTTCAAGGTCTCTTTATGTGACTGAATGCTACTACAATCCTTTGATCTTTGTGAAGTTTTAACAAAAACTGGTACACTAATTCTCTTGGGTTTTACGTTAGGCCATACTTTTCTGACAGTTCCCAGAAGCCATCTCACAACTTGGATGTCTTCTGCCATCTCAACAAGTTGAAATTTGTCAAAATCAATAATTTTTTATTGCTTTTTGTTTAGTCACTTTTCCTCAATATAAATCTCTTTTCTGATTTTATCATAAGCAATAAGAAAAAAACTAGGTCAAACCTTTAATGCTGCTTGGAAATCTCCTTAGCCAAAAGAGTTTATCACCTAGATGTCTTATTTCCTTCATGATGGCAAGTGACAATTTCTTTAAGTTCTTGGTTATTACATAATAGGAATGTCTCTTCATCCACTTTCCAATAACATGTTACCAACTACCTTTGAGTTCTCACTGGTGGCATCATTAAAGTGCAGATTTCCACAAAAACCTGTCAAGGTTTCTCTGTCACTTTTGAAATTTTTCCAGCATTTATCCACTGCTCAGTGCCAAAGTCTTTCTCACAATATTAAGTATATGTTTTAACAATACCCCATTTGCAAGTCCCAAAATCTATACAGATATTTCTTGTTTAATGACCAACCTACTTAAAGACTGTTTGGAACTTATGACTGAGGCTTGTTGTTCTGACTCATGACCTACCCCTCAGACTTATGACATATCATTCTTTTTGCAGTTCTGTAGACATTGTTGATAAAGCCTTGGTGCTTTTTTTGCTAGAGTACACCTTGTTTATACAGTAGTATAATTTTTGCTGATTGCACTCTGCAGTACTGAAGTTAAATATTATGTTATATATTACAATACTGCATATAAAAGTTATGCAAATAAAAGCAAAGTCATCAAGTTGGAGTTTCCTTTGACCATTTCTTTGTTCTGAATATTGTAATGTACATACTGTAGAGAAAAGCATTTAGTGACCAATTCATTAATGACCTAGTCATAAGAACAGAGCTTGATCATTAAATGAGGAATAACTGTATTCATTTTCTATTGCTATGTAATAAATAATATTACCAGAAGCTTAGTAGGTTACAATGGCAGGGTTTTACTTCTCATGTGTTCTTTGATTAAGGAGTCTGGGCATAGCTAGCCCACCCTTTTGCAAGGCTAAGTGCAAGTCCAAGTGATGGCCAGGACTGTGTTCACCTGAAAATTTGACTCAGGAAGTGTTCGACTCCCAGCTTGCTTGTTTGTTGTCAGCATTAGGTTCTTGCAGGATGTGACATTGAGAACCTCAGGTTTTTGCTGTTAGCTAGCGTCTATCCTCTGCTCCTTACTATGTGACCCTCTCCAAGGTAGAACTCTCAATAGAGCAGCTTATTTTTTTAAGCCAATAAGGAAGAGGTATTTCTAGTAAGATCAGCATTACAATCTTATGGAATATAATCATAGTACTGGAGAACTTTCTTCCTTTCCACAGACTCTTAGGGTTAGGAAAAATGAGTCTCCAACCAATACCAAGAGTATTATGAGACTTGGGTCTGTTTCCTTTGTGGTGAAAAAATACCTGAAACTGGATACTTCAAAAGGAAAAGAGGTCTATTTAGCACATGGTTTGGGAGGGTAAAGTTGATGTCAGGCAGCCCCATCATTTTGACCTCGGGTAAGGAGCTTTTTGGCTGCAGCACACCATGGAAGATGGAATTATGGTAGCAACAAATGCAGGAGGAGAGGCTACGTGCTGAGACACGGGGAGAGAGAACAGAGAGGAGCTAGCTTTGCTCTTTGGTAGCAGCCCACTCTCATGAGAACTAACTCAAGATCTTCATGAGAACTCTGTCAATCCCTTCCAAAGGCAGCACTCAAACATCTCTCCTTAGGCCCCAACTACTGTGGTTCCCAAACTTCTCACCTGGCCGCACTGGAGACCAAGCTTTCAACACTGAACTCATGGGGGATGCACGCAAACCATATCCAAACTATAGCAAATTGATACCACTGATTACAGTCTTTCTGCCTCTGCCTCAGCTCAGTAACCTGAGTGGTTACTAAGCTCTTCATTATGGGTAGGGAATCATTTAATGTAATTCCAAGCACCGACAATTCACAGGTAGAAGTGTAATTGCAATTACACTTTCATTCTACCCAATTATGATAAAGTATTTTGCAAAGCCAACTGTTAGTAAATATGGTGTGTATGTAATAAGGATAAAATAGTTCAACATAACCTTGGGTTTGTAGATTTAGAATAAAGGAAGGATTTCTGAAAATTTAATATAGGGAAAAACAATTTATTTCTATCCAAATATAGTCTTCATTCAGGTGGAACTCAGTTTGGAAACAAATACTTTTCAGCAGAAACAGCAAAAATATACAGCATTCAGGTATAAAGGCGAACACTAAAATGGGTAAATCTCAATGCTAGTTGCAGTTAAAATTCCAAAGCCCAGAGTGAGAGGCCATGTAAGCAGAATTCACAGAGCAGGGCAGCATAAAAGGTGAGTTTTTACCCAGCTTACTGCTTGTTACTCTATTTAAAAACCGAAGATGTGCAGTAGAGGAGTTGAGATCACAGACTGATTTGTGATGATGTCTTGACACCTATTTTTCTCAAGGTGTCCAGGTTTCTCAGCCCATACCATTGCTACTTGTCAATTTGAGAAATCACACAAGGCCTTAATCTTCAACATACCTATCGAGCATGAATGAGAAGAGATTATAATGGCTTTGAACAAAGCAGATCAAACCTATCCAACCAAGCGATGGTGACAGCAGTTCTAATTAAAGGCCGTTTGGAGAGAAGACTTACGGCTGCCTGGGAGGCGTGGAAGTTAGGAAGTGCACGTGGACAGGTCCAGGGGCTACAAGGATCAAGAGAGATGAGACCTTCACAGAATGGCCTTGGTTCCTGTTTCTGACCCAAATCCCCACTGGCTGTGGACCGTAGTAGCCTGCTGCCTTTAGCAATGCTATTTCTTCTGCTGCTTTTAACTCACCGGGTACAGTGTCATCACAGAGAGGGAGAAAGAACAAGAAGCTGAAAATATCCTTGTAGAACATCAGCACTGATCAGGACAGATATTTTTAGTAAGCAGTTGTCTGTCAAATCTGAGTCACGTGGCATGCCACTTTAATGATCTGTGAGTTTGCAAGTCCTCGAAAAGTGACAGCTGCAGATGACAATTTAGGAGGTCCCACCAGGCAAGCAGAACACTGATCACATCTATTGGCCGAAGCCATAATCAAAGCAAAGTGTCAGTGGAGACACTGAGCTTAATATCCTCCTCCATGTGATAAAGTACTTTGTGGCCAGGCTTTTTCAGCATCAATGTTTAAAAGCCCTGTTGGATGAGTCTGGTTAAGGTCTTCAAGAGCTGTGGTGCTTTCACTGTTTACTACATTTAAAATATTTTTCCTCCTTACAAATGTGTGATGGAATAACATTTCAAAAATAGATCAGATGTGAATTGCCGCACATTTTGTTCTCTGTGAAATTTCAAATGGAAGTTCTTGGTTCAGCTGTGTTTAACTGTCATTGGCAGACTGCTGTCAGAATCAAAGGAGGCACCCTTTCCTCCTTGTCCACTCCACGCCACACTGTCCATGTGGCCATTTATCACAGCCTTAGCCCAAGGACATCTTCTGCCTTTCATCTGCGTTACCGTGGAGATATCTGGAGGAGGATCCACGGACAGTCTGGAGCAGCTTCTTTTGTGTGTACATTTGAGCGGGTCCCTCATAAAGACTGCAGAAGGGAATGAGGAGTTCTGGTACATCTCTGTTGCCCTAAAAAGCATTACAACAAAGCCAGAATGATAGCAGTACCTCTGCAGGAACGCATATGAGCTCGTTCTGTCTTTTGTTCCAATCTTCAACACAACGACTCTCATTTTTGCTTCAGTTTTTATTACCTTTGGATCTTAAATTTGCTCATCATGTCAACGGCTTTCAGATCTGACCACCTTTCTCTAACTTCAGACACACCCTTGCCTTGCCATGACATAAGCAATCCTTCCTAGAACTTTGGTTTTCCAACTACCCTCTGTCACCTACTGAGCTAAGCCCCTTTTCGAATTTCCATTACTGACTCATTACCCTGTAACTCTGGTAAATCACTTTAAGACAAAGTCAACTTCCTGCCTATATAAAATGATTGTCTGCTGCCCACCTCATCAATATGGTGTATGTGCTCATAATGAGCTGAAATTATGTAACCTTTTCAACACTAAAATTATTTATGAATTGAAAATATGCAATTATTTTCATGGAAAAGTAGGGATGACAGTCTGTCCTGTTATTCACCCAAACTCCCAGGAATATCTGGAATAGTAGCTAAGAACTCTAAATGTAAATTTATATTAAAATGTAATGAATATAAATGCTACAGAGCACATTTGCCAGTGCTCAGCCTGCAGACTGAAAGTAGATGCTGAGAATTCCCCAGACTCTAAAGCTAATCAGCTGACTTGAAAATACTTGTGCTTTCCTGGTTGGAAATTTGGGATCTACTTCTTAATCTACCTCCTTTGGTTTCCCAGTGCTTCAGTACAAATGTCAAATTTTTTCCCTGTCGGATGTACAAGTGAGGAAATCTTTTTTAGGGTACTACATCTAACTGCTTCCTGCAAAATTATATATACTGAATTTTGATTCTAGGCAGAAAGAAAACCTCTCTTTCCAGCACTTTGACCCTGCCTCAGCACTGATATTTCTTAGCTCAAAGAGGAACATTCACATGCAATGTTTGGAGGGAGTAAATTTGATATGGACTCATAGTAGCTATGTCATAAGCAAATTATTAATCAGTCAATATCTGTGGTCATTACATTATCCCAATCCCTTACTGCATCTTGGAGTCAAGTGACATTTTAAGCCTTATCCAACCTTAACCTCTTTCTGAGCCTAAAGGTTACCTTAAAACTTATCCATTACTCTATCCCCTGGCCCTAATCTTTCTCTTTTTATATCTGTCCTTGATAATCCACAGATTTGAAAACCTCATATATTTTTCTCATTCTGTCTCTATAGCTCCATCAGCAGAATATCACCATTCTATTAGGAAAGGAAGATTTCCATTTATTTTCCTATTCATTCTTCTACTTGTTTAGGCAGCTTCAGGACACTTTCATTCTCTCTGTGCAAAGGCCTCTCTTAGCCAGTCTTTCTCTATGAACCTACTCACACACAGCAGGCCTTTCTCCTTAGGCCTGTTACAGTGACATGGGTTGCCTTCTTTTAAAAAGCACTGGTTATTTCTACATTTACCTTAATAAACCAGGGTTTTGAAGATCTACTTGAAAATCACAATTTGATGTGAGGCATTCTAAGAGGTTAGTGACTGCATCAATGATTTGAGAAGAATAATTGCTAGAAGGTAAAGGAAAAAGTTCTCAATTAGAAAGGAACCAATGTAGCTATGCATACAACGTGGGGAAGTTCACTGTTTTGGCAAATGGCTCCTTAATCCCGCATCTCTTCAACTACATTGGTGCCTCTGTCCACAAATTTAATTCTTCCCACAATTCTGGTTGCAAAGCAAATTGGACAAATTCAAGGGTTAGGTTCAATGTTGACCTCATGGGGAAATTTAATTCAGTTCTCATCCAGCTGGGTTTGCAACCAGAATCATGAAAAGTGTTAAGTTCTCAAACCCAGGTACCACTCTGTTTCGTTAATTGGACACTCAACTCTATCAAACCATTAGTAATTTTCCACAGATGCATTTCTCCATAATTTTGCACATACTGTTCCCCTAAGTAGGTTTTGCTATTCCTGACCTCATCGTATATTTCCTTTTTATGCTTTTGACCTACTGAAAAGGCACTACATTGCCTCAAGCATCCAGGAAAATGTCACTCTCATTTACTCATTAAGCATTTTAACTTTGTGGTCCCCAAAACCTGGCCCAACTTGCCTCTCCCAGTAGAAGTGGTATGTTCACTTGCCCCGGGAGTGAGAGCCCCTGAAGGTCACAGACTCATCAGTGTACCTCAGCTTTGGAACAGTGTATCCCAGGGAAAGGGCCCAGCGCAGGAATGGAGGATACGTTCAGGAGGCATCGGTCTGTTTGACCCCTTCACACCCCTTTTTACTCACCTAGTAAGTTACTTGTGAACATGTTTTCAAAGGTAATATCTTCGCTTGGGCTGCAATAGCAAAATACTCCATCCTAAGTGGCTGATCAACATCTGAAGCTTCTTTTCACGGTCTGGAGTCCCGGCTTTCATCACAGCCAGGTGCTGGTGAAAGGCTCCTTCCAGGCTGCTGACAGCTGACCTCCCCTTCTGTTGCCACACGACAAAAAGGAAGTGAGGTTCTGGTCTCTTTTCACAAAGGAGAATGAAGATTACATCATCATGACCCTCCAGGGCTCACCTCCAAGTATCACCACATTAGAGTTTAGAATTTCAACCTACAAATCTTGGGAAGACACAGACTCACAGTCCCTACCAGGTAGGGTTTCTAATGCTCTACAAACGTGGTCACCGAGAAGCGGGGTAAATCAGGGCAACAGTACAAGCACTGAGTCAAGTATGGGTGGAATGAGGAAGACATAGAAGGAGATCACGGAAGGAAAGCACACCTTTTGCATATCTTGCTATAGAAAACTCCCTTGGTTTTCGTGGCCTTTCTGATTACTGTTTTCCTCTCCCAATTTTACTCCTCCCTTTATCCGTAGCACTCTTTCTTCAATCTTCCCAAATTGTCTCTATTTAATTGTATTTTCTCATGTCAACAGTACTCTATCAAGCAAAACTTAAGACATTGCATTAATTTCTTTAAAGAGAGACAAGAACATTGGTAGGCATTTAGCCCCATATGCACCAGAGCCTTCATGTCTTTTTTAGTGGATTTATGGAAGAGATTCTGATTTGGCATGCTCATTGTGGAAAGACAGAGTTTTCTAGAAATGTGACACTCAATGCATTTCTCCAATGGCCAAGAAGGATAGAATAAGCATCTGTGTAAGGGAAATATCTTTGTTTTAGAAAAAAATAGGATAACTCTGCAGCTGGAAGGGAAAAATGCCGGATACAAATTCAAATTTTTCCACTGTCTTTTATGGAACAGGACAGCACTATACAAGTCCTCATAGCAGAGCCACAGCTGGTCTTCTTGCAGAGCCTGGGAAGTCTTTGTTTTTCATATTTCAAAAAGCAACTGATGAATGCCCAGCTTCCATCTCAAGCAATTGCTATTGGTAAGAACCAAACGTTATAAAATTTTATTGTTTATGAAACTGGTTTTTCAAAGAAAAAGTTCTCACACTGCAGAGGGGGGTTCTCTTGCTTCGCAGCAGCAGGAGCTTCAGAGAGCGCTGGGTGGACGGATGTGGGTGGAGTACCCTGTAGTTCAAAACGCTTACATTGTCCTGAATGAGGACATGGCCCTCAGCTGCTCGCATGGTATTTGCAAACTAGTGGTGACAGATTTTAAATGGACTGTGTTGTGGATGCTGCCTGGGCATTGTGCTTTCTGCAAAAGGTCATGCAGGGTGATTTCAAGAGATGTTTCCATGACTGCAAAGTTTCTTTCTGAAACATAGGTGCATCGTTCCGATTTCTTTTCACCTCGGGGATGAAAAGGACTCTGCGCAGTGAGATGTGGAGAAAAGGCAGCCCCATCAAGGCTTGTTGCCTTTAAAGATACAATAGAATAGTTCAAGGGATCTGAGTAATTTCTAGACTTCAACCTCAGTCAGAGAGTGACGGTAGAGCTATTCTTGCACCCACATCAAGATAGTCAATTTGTGAAATTATAAAGCACTAAAGTAAAAGTTTAGGAAATAAAGTATCCGGGGAATTTTTCAATCCATTAATCCTAATTTTACATAAGCAGAAACTGAGATGCTAAGAGGTTCATGATAAGAAATAGAAGAAACATCTCTTAATGCTAAATGACCATGCTTTCTGCCCTGTGATATATTCAGTTCCAGGAAATTACCATATACATATGTAATTATAGTATACATATGAAGTAATCAGATATTTTATTTGAAGGATAAGTTACATATTTGTAGACAAGAATCAAAGTTCTCATCACAAGTGAAAGCACCGTCACACATAACACATTTGTAAAACAATCCTACTCGTAGAAGTTCTCAGTTTAGAGAATTGTGAATGAAATATTTTGACCTCCATATTTAGTCTTTACAATATTTTTCAGTGTCTCAACAAGCAGAACACAGTATTGTCTGATGAAAGCCTCCATCTAAAAAAATGCACATCATGGCCCGCACAATGTTAGGTACTTTTTAATTTTTATCTCTTAGGTCACAGTCATTAGTTATTCCTGGAGATCACTGAGCATTTCTCTTCCTGTGCTTATTTGTCAGTGTCCTCCCAGGAAAGGGAGTTTCCTGGTGTAGGGGACATTATCTATTGGCTTTCAGCAATTGTTCTCACTGCCTGTTATATATTGCAGCAATTACCAGTGGGGAAACAATTTAACCTTGGCTCTCTTGCGATAGGGCTATGCATACAATTGGTCTTCTGTCAACAAGATGCACTTATTCAGGATTGGTTAGGAGGAAGGAATGAGGCCATGTCCTCAAAGTTCCAACAGATATCACTGTTGGAGGAGCCAGAAGTCCAGGCTTCAGTGTCTTATCACCAGCTCTGTGGGTGTGAGGTGACTGACTGGTGTGGCATAGGCTGGGGTCTGATGCCTGGTTTGCAGCTACAGAAGCTGGTTCTTGAGATCAATAGTTCAACAGGAGAACTAACTTCTGCTCCTCTGTAGCCCTGCTAATTATGTTGTCAGCTCCTAATTTCTTGCATTAAATCCTTTTCTTCAAGAAAAATACGGAAATGTTTCTCTTTCCCTCACTAGCTCTGAATGCAGTAACCATTTCACAGAGAAACCTTCCAGCATCTACATGCTTTTTTTTTCTGGTATTTGCTCCATCTAAAGTGGGAGAATGGAAAAGGAGAGAAGTGAAAATTATCCCAGGAGCCTGGAGCCGGAACACCACATGGGGGCTGGGAGTGCGAAGAGTATGGACCTAGAGCCTGGAGTTGAAAGCAACTCTCGTTGTTCATTACTTCCTGACTCCTACGAGACACTGATGGCCTTCACGTGGCCCGCACGAAAGGTGGAGCTGCAGCCTTGTTTTGTGCTATTTTCCTACGTTCTTCATTCAGTAGCCACATGGCTTTGTTTCAGGTCTTCAACCCATCATGTTCTCCCCCAGTTCAGGGGATGTGTAAATGTCTGACCTTTCACCAAAACACTCACCTTAACCCCAACTCTGCCTTCGCCCCCCACTCCAGCCTCCCTCTAAGGCCCTGCCCCCTACACAGTGCTCTTTCCCTACCTCATTCCTCTTCCTTTTTCTGATGTCATCTAAAAATCTCATCTATAAATTCCTCCAAAACATCTTGGCTTAATCCCGGAGACCAGATACGAGTCTTCTACTCCACATTCCACAGCACTCCATAGCACTTACACCGGTCTGTAAGTGAATTTTGGGGAATTATCACAGTCTATGATACTTCAGAACACAAGCTTAAAGGAGACAAGAAATTAATTTGTTGGGAAGTAAAATTTAGCCTACACTGCTTCTTTTTAAAAAACATTTTAAGATACTAAGGTTGAATCCAGGGCCTTGCGCATTCTAAGCAAGCACTCTATAACAGAGCTACATTCAAGCTTTTTAAAATTAGTTTTGAGACAGGATCTCAAGTTTTCTCAGCCTAGTGTTGAACTTGACATCCTCCTGCTTCAGCCTCCCAAGAGGGTGGGATTAAAATGGGTACCATTTTTAATTCAAGTTTGATATAATCTGTAGCTTCATCAAAAAAAAGTTCATCATAAGAAAATAACTTGCTCTATTATTGATAATTGTATAGAAAACAGCCAGTAGAAGTTGAGGTAATAACCACAAACCTTGAAATAACCACAAACCATTACCACTTATTATAACAAAATATTCTATTTGTGGACTCTCATAAGATTCTATGTTAGCATGAAATGTTTCACAAATCTTGAACTTAACACACTTATAAGGATTTTTTTGAACGTATGTCTTCTTCCAAAGAGATAAATTCTGCAAAGCACAACTGAAAGCATCTTAACCACTAACGTTTTGCTTTCCTCACCCTCTTCTTCCTCTTTAAATTAAGATTTGTGTGAAACCCCCCACAAGTCAAATGGAGACCTTGGTATAGAAAGATGTGAGGAAGGATGAAATCAGAGGAAGCCAGAGAGAGGAAAGAGAGAAAAGACAAAGAGAAAAGAGAAGAGAGAGGAGATGGGAGGGAAGGGAGAGGAAAGAGCAGAAAGGGGAGAGGGGAGAGAGATTGATTCCTAACCAACACCCCAAGCTAATAGATTCAGCCCAACTATTGTTGGACAGAGACACATAATCCCCACTACATTCTGTGAATATTCCTAACCTACAGAGTTATGTGATAGAACAGTAACAAAAAACTCTAAGTCAGTAAGTTTGGGAGTTCACAGTAACTGGGAAAACCTTGCTCATAATAACTGTGTTTATTGAAAAATATATTTGCTGACAAGTAGCTGTTGAGCAAATGTCTAACTACACAAATGTTTGCTAAAGCAATGAGTTTCTACTCCATTCCTCTCAGATTGGTGATAATCCACAAGATTATGAACACCGAGTTACAGAGACTGTGGGAAAACCAGCCTCTTAGATGCCATGAGTGGGACTGTCGATTGGTGCAGTCTCTTTGGAGAGCAATTTAGAAGTGCCCAGTAGAAAGCTGAACACATGTTCACTTCCATCATGCCAGTCTACTTTGCAGATGATAACGCACACTCAAATGTGTGCAGAATACCTGCTCAGTATGTCACTACGGAGCTTCTGGGATGATAAAATATTCCAAAGTATACAAATGACTATCAGTAAAAGATCAGTAAAATAGGTGATTATCCATCCACTCCGTGGAATAAGTTGCCTCTTTTGATATCTAAGAGGTAAAATCCATAGGCATTGATGTCAAACCATCTTTGAAATGTGTTATTAAATGAAGAAAGTGAGGTGCAGAATGCTGTCTTTTGCAGAATATGTAAAAGAAATACACACCATTTCTGAGAGGCTAAGTAAGAATCTGGTAGCACTGATGGCCTTTGAGACAGAACGTAGGGTCTCCCATGGACAGAGGTTTTCTTTTCACCATGGATGTATTTGTGCAACTAGTTCTTTCACCTTGCTTGCTTTATGTTTCACTAAAAAAAAAATCAACACCCCAGTTTCCCCATTGATAGAAACAGTGAATAAGACTATTACCACAAACCATAATCTTAAGTATTTTCTTAAGCTCAGAGGAGACTTTCCTAACAAAGGATAGGCAAGGGACAAGCCAAGAAATGCTTAAAGTGACAATCAATTCTTTTTCTTTCTTTTTTTTTTTTTATGG
Organism: Chinchilla lanigera; assembly: GCF_000276665.1. NCBI lineage: Eukaryota > Metazoa > Chordata > Mammalia > Rodentia > Chinchillidae > Chinchilla > Chinchilla lanigera. The sequence continues at coordinate 22,785,650 of NW_004955423.1, forward strand.
TATCAAGAGTTGAACTCAGGACCTGGTGCCTGCCAGGCAGGGACTTGTGCTGCTGAGCTATATCCCCAACCCAACTCTTTTTTCTGGAAAAAGGTAGATCTGAAGAGTTTAGTGACCTTATACCAGTTCTCCTCGCTCTTAGCTTTGAGAGTCAGCTTTTCTTCTGCAATATAATTCAAAATAATATTGCTAGAGCACATATTTTTACACGGGTTTGCAATTAGTACTCCAAAGTAGACAAGAAAATATGTTCACCTACCATAAAAATGCCTGAATATCTTCAAATTCTCATATGAAATTTTTATTTTTTAAGCTGCCAATGGTCATATATATATAAGTCAGTTATTTTGGCATATATATATATATATACATACACACACATTATGATACTGGAGATTGAGCCCAGGCCCTTTGCATTAAGCTCAATCCCCAGTCCTTTTTTATTTTTAGACAGGGTCTTGCTAAATTGCTAAATTCTCCAGGTGGGCTGGATCTTTTGATCCTCCTGCCTCAGCCTTTTAGGGGGCTGGGATGACAGGCATGCACTGTCACACTCAGTTCTGGGAGTAACTTTAGGTCTCTGAAACCTTCCTACTTCCCCTCTGCCTTCTTTCCTTCCTTCTTTCTTTTCCTGCAGTAAAGAAAAAGACAGAGAAGTAAGAGGAAAGGGTTTCCTATTTCTTTGCAAATTTGACTCCATCCTCCATTCCTGTTGGGGAAACAGGCTTACGTGGGGCAGAACCGGCTCACTGAGAAACGCTTTTCTGCATGTTGTGATTCAATATTAAGACATCAACACAAACTCACCTCTGTTCCAGCTTGTTCCAGCTTATCTAGACTTTCTTGTTGGCAACACTTCACCATTTCCAGAGAAAAGGAAAGCTAGTGCTGAATTTTTCTAGATGGTTGAAATTTCCACTGGGTTCTGAGAACACCCCCAGTGTCTTGGACACTTCCCTGGGGCCTCAGATTTGCCTGCAGTTGGTAAAGTTTGAGCAGAAACACAACTAAAGAGGCCTGTTTTCAAGAGTTCATATTAATCTGCTGCAGATTTATTGTTAACTTTTAAAACCTGACACTGATTTCCTCACATTTTTTAAAAATTAAATTATCAGCAAAGCCCTCCCGCTCCATTACCTGTCATTCACTGTCTTTATAAAAATAATTGGCTTTATAAATAATTCAGATGTGCCTATTATTTTCATGAATGAATGCAAGATCTCCACAAAACCTATTTGTGTTATTTATTTTTCAAAAAGCTGAAATGATTGTTCGGATAAAGCACAGAGGGAAGAAAACCTTCCCTCATGGATTAATTTAATGCAGAGATCTAGAACTGAAAGGAATGATAAAAGATGTTTCCTGCTTGATTATTTCTGTTTTCATGCTTCTTTCTTTTTTGTAATTAAAAAACAAAGCGTTTGAATCTGCTTTTCCCTTTTATTGACACAGTCTAGAGATTTTTCTTTTTTTAATTTTTTCCTCTTTCCTTTCTCCCCTCTTTTTGGACATGAAATAACTCCCAGACATAATATGCAATCGCATTCTACTTTAATAATCCTTGATTTAAATTCACCCTTATATCTCCTTCCATCCACATAAAGTCTTAGTCCTATGCCAAGATTGATACTGCAGGTATCTTTTGGTGAGTTCTGATTTTCTAAAGTCCTTTTCAATAGGATGATAAAATATAGTACTTAATTATTTCCTGGCATACATTTTTAAAGCATTTTGTGCCCAGTGAGGAGTCATGTTAGTTTTTTATGACTGTTAGAGCCTTGATGACTTAAGACACATAATTTTGCATTCCCTGTAGTCCAGGGGTCTCACCTGGGCCCCACAGTGAGAATGGGGTCTCTGGAGAAAAACAAAAGGTATATCACATGGAGCTAAAATTCAGGTGTCACTAAGGCTATGTTCCTTGAAAAAGAATCTGTTCCCTTGCCTTTCACTGTTTCTAGAGGCTGTCTGCATTCCTTGGCTTGTGGCCTTTCCCCCCATGCTCAAAGCCAGGAAAGGTGAGTTGAGTCCTTTTCATCTGACATCGCTATGACCTATATTTCTCCATTATTCCATCCATAGCAGATAATTCCATTTTAAAATTTAATCCCCCTTGCTGTACAAGGTCACATGTTTCCAGGTACTAGGAATTCAGGTGTGGACAGTTGGGGGGGTGTTTTCTGCATCCCATGGGAAGCACTGCACAAGGAAAGTGCTTAGGGTCAAGTGCAGCTAGGTCCATGCTAACATCCCAGTGCAGTTACCAAATGAACGAGACTTTTTGGATGACCTGAGTGTTAGTTTTCCATTGTAAAATGAATTTAATGATTTCTAAATTGCAACACTTTTGTACAAATTAAAAGTAATAGAAAATTCCTGGACGATGGTTTGAAGAAAGTCAGGGATAACCATCATTCTTCTCAAATTTATAGTATTTCTTTGACTTTTATCTTTTCTCCAGAATATATAAATGTATGACTTAGTTGATTATCAGATTGTCAGATGCAGAGAGGAATGAGAATGAATTGGCAAAACAAACAAACAAAAGAACTCCCCTAAAAACCTATGATTGGGAATGGAGAGTGTCTTCAATAGACTCATGAGGTCATTTGGGGAGAATGACACTAGGAGTGAGTGATCACTGAGTGGGTTTCTTCCTGGGTTATGAGTAGAATGAGAAAATCAAAACAAGGGTCAGCCTTGCTGGTTCAGTTTAGTAAAAACCTGCTATTCTTGGCTCTACTTGGTACATTCCATTCTCTTTTCTCTCTTCCTCTTTCTCTCCCTCTT
>NW_004955423.1:22788577-22834982 GCF_000276665.1 Chinchilla lanigera
TCTCTCTCTCTCTCTCTCTCTCCCTCTCTCTCTCAGACATGTAAGGAAACATGTCATATTTCGTTAGACTGTGTGCATTCCAAGAGGGCCAGGGCTGGGCAGGTTTTGTTCAAAACAAATTTCCTAACATTTTTACCCACCATAGAGCAGACATTCAACATATATTCATTAGATGAGATGAAAAGATATGGGCATATTTTCCTGGATATCTTTCTGGGTTTGCTGGAACTAAGTGTTTGTGAATTCAGCTGGTATCTCTAGACTGTTCAGTTTTTTTACCCCTAGAAGATTTGAGATAGTATCCTGGGTCCAAATTAATGAGGATTTCATTAATTGTAACTCCTACTACGTGTTGAAACATTTAATATTTACCAGCGGTCTCTGGTTAAATCTTGCAAGTCTATGTGGGAGGCAATTCATTTTACATTTGAGAGCCAGGTCACCTGTGGGTCAGAGAAGTAATTTAATGTGTTTAAGGTCAGTCACTCTTTCAATGGCAAAGCTAAGATTAAGCCCACACCTTTGATTCAAAAGATCATGTGGCTTCTCTCTTCAGATGAAATAATCTTCTTTGAACACTTGCATAGCATGTCAAACCTCACATAACTGGTAGGGATCTAAAGATGAAAATTTAAGTGTAGGTTATACTATCAAAAAGACAACTAAGATGTGATGTGATGACAGCTGTATTAGCAGTGTAAACAAGTACTTTGGAAAACACCAAGATGAAAACAATTATTTAACATTCAAGGAGTTAGGAAAATGTCCTCCTCCCAGTTGTATACCCAGAACACTATTCCTTTTCTTATTGCTGACCCAGACTTGAGTTTAGGTATAACCGCTGGTTATATCACTCAATCTCTGATGCTAAAACTGATGAAATGCTCTTGTTCAATACCCCCAAAGAGTTACACGTTCCCTACAACTATTGTTTACATATATGTAGGGCCACATGCCCCTGGCATGGATGATTCCAGCTCATCACCAAAGCCACAGTGGGAAAAAAATTGAGGAGAAAAGCAAGTACATTTCTCATAGTTACACAGTTGATTTAGGATGAGGCTAATATTTAAATGTGGAAGTTTCTGTACCTGCCATACCTGTGACAGCAGCGGTCACACTGCTGTGTTGTTGCTGGCTTGTCTATCTGTTTTTCTATAGAATAAAAGTGCCAAAGGCAAGAATTTGGATTATTTTTTTTTAAAACATTGTATCTCTTGTGCCTAAATTTGTGCCAAAGAATGATTGTAAGTAAACTGGTTCTTGAAGGATTACAAGGAATTTCCTGGCATTTGAGAAATAAATAAATTTTAATTATTTGGATTTGCTAGTACATTGGCCGGTGTTAGAATGATAGCCACAGAGAAACCAGGTGGAAGACTGTTTACAGTTACCCAGGTGATTGGCATGAACTAGAATGGGGTAAGCAAATATTTCTGTGCAGAGCCACAGAGTAAATATTTTAGGCTTTGTAAGTCCTTCACTCTACCATTGAAATGCCAAAGCATCCACAGACAACACATAAACAAATGGATATTATAGTGTTCCAATAAAACTTTTATTAACACAAACAGTTGGCATGTGGATCATAGGCACTGGTGCCAACCCCTAAAAACAATAGTAGTCATGTAACCAGAAGAATCTATGTGTCATGCACTGGCAGAAATGAATGCAAACTAGAGAAATACATTGAATACAAACCTGGCAGGACCTGATGTCTGACTGACTAAAAGCTTGAGGAAATAAAGAACTGAAGACAACCTTAATTTCCTTGTCTTGGTGACAGCAAGTGCATCAGAGAAGATAAAACTGTATAAAGGTTGAGAATACAACATGAATTCAACATCCCAGGAAGCTGTATATGGAAAAGAGCAGCCAATACTTTTAAAGTTGAGTGAACAGACTAATACGTGAAGCGCGATCAAAAAATATGGTGAATGTTTACTTTTTTTTAAATTTACATTAAAAGATACAGTCTCATTAATTCCCCTAAATGTATTCCTCTCACTTTAAACACATTTATCCCATCATACTTGCCACTTTCTAAAGCAGTTCTGGTGTCCTCTTTCCTGAGTGTCTTCAGTTCATTTTACCTTTGCGACGAGCCAGAAGTCACATGGTGCAAGATCTAGTAAATAAGATGGATGAAGACACACTGTAGGTTTTTACAAACATGCCTTTCCATTAGATGGCACTCAGCAGCAGCATCCACCATAGTTTTGGTCACACCTGTTATAGATACTCATGAAAGAGGACTTCCGGAACTGCTTCAGAAAGTGGAAAGAATGGTAGGGTAAGAGTGTGTGAAGCGAACAGAGGAAGTTTAAGGGAGATTAATGGCAACATGTCTTTTACTGTAACTTTTATCTTTCCATTTAAACATTCACCATATATTTTGATTACCCTTACATATAAAGAGCTCCCTGACAGTCTTATACATCTGTTACAGGACTGCAGTATTATCTACCCCAATCCTTAACTTAGCCACTTAATTCTGCCTTTTATTTTTGATGATTCATAGCTTGTCTGCCTTCTTATCAGGAGGGGCACAGGCTGATGATGTGTGAAAGCAGTGACAAGTCACATAGTCCAGTTCAGAATGTCATTTCCTGGGGAATAATTCCAAGTGCTACTTCTTACAGTCTTTTGGGAACTCGGTGTTTAGAGCTAAAAATTCCTCTAAATTTTCAAATGAAAGAGGAAGGCAATGACCACAGAGGAAATTTGGTTCCCAACGGGCACCATGGAAAGAAGCCATCTCTGGATGGAAAAGTGTGTCAAAAGATGAAGTCCTCCTGTGGTGTTCGAAGGTGTCTTTAGAAAGAAAAGAGAAAGATGTGTCCGGGTGAACACACACTTCTCTTAATGTAGTCATATCTCTTTCCTTTACATGAAGGACCTTATAGGAATATTTATGTCACAAATCTTCTCTAATAGTAGCAACTTGGGGAGGTAGCAGGTGGACGTTAAGGATAGAATTAATGAAGAGTACACATAGCAAATTATTTTCAGGCTAATAGCTTATCAGCATCCAGGTCTCTGAGCGATCACATTTTCTTCTCTCAATTTGTCAAAGGCATTTGAAGGAAACAAGAATTTGGAGGAGCTTCATCAAACAACTGCCCCTTTTTGTAAGATACAGTGATAGTCTCTAAGCATATAGAGATAGGGCTCATTAAAGTGCAGGAAGAAGCTTTGCCAATAGATGCATCATCAGAATTCATAAATTGGCTTGGGAAGGAAGGAAGAGAACATCAGAATCCAGCTCCTTGTCATTAGTTTTCTACCCTTGTAAAAACATGAGTCACTCCTCTTATAACTCATGCAAACTCATGAGCTGTAAGAAATTCTCAGACTATAGAAATACCAATAGTTGTGTAAAGGATGGAGTCAGAGCTACAGCAGCACACTATCCTGCAGTGTTGTGTTTTTCTTGGACCTGGGTTAAATAATTGGGCTCAAGACTAAAGCAATCACGGGCTTTTGGCAAAACTCAGGGAAGACCTAGAAAAGATTTTGATTTTGCCTTCAGAGAACAGATTTGGCAAAGTTCAGATGAAATGTCACTAGGGTGTGGGCAAGAACTTGGGTGGGATTAATGGAAGGCCTAGAGAGCCAGTCAGAATACAAAGTAAGCTGTATACACACGGACATGGGCTGGGGAGGCTGGAATTCGGTGAGTTAATGTTCCCTGCACGTGCTCTAGGTGCATCAGGTTCTGATACAGTTACTATCGACAAAGTCATAGCCCTGTACACACATTCTTCAACCTGGTAGTTAGGGCTGAAGCCAGAGCTGATGCTGGATCAGTTGTGGTGTCTGCATAGGTTGGGGAGGGCAAAAGCTGACACTTTTATTCCTCTTCATCTTCACTCTTGAGGAAATTGTTCAGTGTCTCCATACTTTAAGATCACAGTATTGGCTACCAACTATTAGTTCTTACTATGTGCAGTACAGGGCACTTTTCCTATATTTTATGATCTTCATCAGTCTGCTGAACGTTATTAGTATATATTCGGGGACTTTTTGTTTTGTTTTTTAGTTTAGGAAAGTGAAGTTAGGGAAAGGTTAAATAGCTTACTGGCAAAACCAGAAGAGAAATAATGAGAAGAAATTACTGCTGCATTCTGGATGGCCAGACTCACCTAGCTACAAAATTAGTATATGTTAATCACCCCCATAAGATCCCATTATAAAGCATTTCACAGGCTCCCTAGGAGATACGAGAGAACAACTCTCCTCGAAGAGTTCAGCAAGGCTTTTCAGAAGAAAGTGGCCTATGATACGAAATGTTGGGTCTTAGCCTCCTGCCATGTGACAGAAGATGTCATATTGTGTTAGACCGCATCATTCAGGGCCAGGAGAGGTCACTGGGATGGTTTTGTGCAATAAAAGGAAAAGTGATTCATCTAGGAAGGAAGCTGATCACTGGAGTTTACGAAACAGAAAAGTTAAGGTGAGGGAGGAAGCGGCCACAAGGCACTTGCAGGAATCAATAAGGCAAGGAGCAAAGGAACTGGGAACACAAGAAAACTAAGACCATCCACCCGTCAGTGGAATATTTTCTTTGTGCAAACACATTTTTGTAGCCTAGTCATTTTGCATGATGTATCACCATCTAATGTTCATTTAAAAATGATGCACCAGGCCAGGCACTCAAAGGGGTAGGTGGATTCACCTGGCATTTAAGGGAGTGAGAGTATTCTATGCGTGCTTATGTGTCAAGATGAACAGTAATTATGGAACAGCAGGTACTTGACAGACCTTGAATAAAACAGACGTGTGGACAGGAAGTTGCAGGGGGGAGTGAGGGACGGGCACTATGTTGACAGCCTTTAGGATAGCCTCGTGGGGCTCACATGCCTGTACTCATGCTCACTCGGGGAATGCCAGCCTGTGCTTTGTGTCTGAGCAGGGCCACTCTCACGGTCTTGCGTGGTCAGGGAGCGCAGCAACGAAGTGGCAGGATGCTGTTGTAGAAATCAGGAAAGCTAGAACTGCATGAGAAAAAACAAGAACTTGCAGAATCTATTGAAACGCTGTCATTTTCTTTCCTGGAGACTTTGTACTTAATCCTAACAGCTACACTGCAAGCAATTCACAATATTGAGGCTTCCATACGCAGTATCAAATCTTAAGGAGGAAATTGAAGGTATTGGTTATAAGTTTTTACCACATAGGGTGCAAGCTTGGAAATCAATCTCCCTATGCCTCAGTGTTTTTCAGCAGTAAAATTGGAATGCCTGGCTGTGGTGGTGTTGGGAAGTCTAAGCGAGATACTATGTACAAAGGACTTGGAATGATTTCTTGCAAATGGCAACTCACCAGTGAGTGTTCATTACCACTGTCATGTTTAAATGGAACACTTCATTAGAGTCCTTTGTTACTCATTTTGTGCAATATTAGAGATGAGGAAGTAAAACTCAGAGAGGGTTTATAAACTTGTGAGTGGTGCAAACCTGAGCTCTTCTGACTGCTGACATTACACGGTGGAGCAGAGATGTCTGGTTTCCACTCAGCTCATCTTCCAATTTCAGTATGATCTGTGCGGAAGTGTGGGTAGGCGAACACCATCATCTAAGACTTATCCATTAATGGCTTCTATCAAGGGGCTTCCTCAGCCCAGCGGAGCTCTTTCTCCTGATCTAACTCATTGCACTGCTTCTTGGAAATATTTTCTGGCATTTCTATATTCCCTGACATTTAATTTGCAGCCCCAGGAAACCGTAAAGCTTCACATATGCAGTTGCCTAGGCTCCCAAGGCAGGGAACACTCCCTTAAACTTCCAGCAGGAACCTCCGTCAGTTAGCCTGGCAGTGCGCAGGAGGGGTGCAGCAATGCTTAGAGTGAGTCAGCCAGTTTGCTCCATCCAGGGCTTCTCAGAGTGCCTACCACATAAACAGGATAATCAAGCACAGAGATTCACCACAGTTCTGATAAAGGTGCAGTTGTATGTCTCATTAAAACTGTAGTTAGCTCAGGAGCACTGACTATAAAAAATATAGCTTACATAAAGCTGGTCTTTACTACTCAACTTTACTTACTCTGTCCCACAGATAAGGTTGTCAAGGATGGCAAAGCCAGACTTAGTGGCATCAAACAACACTAACTTTCTACCAGTTCTGGAGATCAGAAGTCCAGAATAGGTCACATGGGACTACAACTCAGGGAATGTCTTTCTGGAGGTCCAGGGAAAAACCTGATTCCTTGCCTTTTCCATCTTCTGGAGACACTCATCCAGCTCGAGGTCCCCTTCTTTTTCTTTTTTACATATGGAATGCTTCACAAATTTGCGTGTCATCCTTGCGCAGGGGCCATGCTAATCTCTGTGTCATTCTAACTTTAGTATATGTGCTGCCGAAGCGAGCACGAGGTCCCCTTCTGCAATCTTCGATTCATCCTTACCACTTCAACCTCTGCAGCTGTGCTCACATCTCCTTCTGTCCCTGGCTCTTTTGCCTCCTTCTTCCACTTATAAGGGTGTTCTGGTTACACTGGCTTTCTAAAACCAAGATAATACAGGATAATCCCATGGAGACATCAACTGATTAGCATCAATAATTCTATTTGCTGTCTTAATCTCCCTTCACTGTGTGTTACGGGTTAGAATTTAGGTGTCCCGCAGAAGCTTCCTGTGTTTGCAAGGTGACCAGATCACAAGGATGTGATATTCTTTAGCAGATTGATCCACTGAGGCATTCAGTGCTGACTTGCTGTGAGGAGCTTGGATGTGGTTAGATGCAGTGGCTAGGGACGTGGCCCGGAAGGATTTGTCTCTCTCCCTCGCTCTTTCCTTCTCTTTCTGCTTCTGCCGTGGTGATGTGGACAGCTTTCCTAAGCAGGCCTTTTCACCATGCCTGCCTGCACTGGAGCCAACTGTCTATAAACTGAAACTTCTAAAAGCCATGAGCCAAAACAATCTTCTCCTTCTTTAAATGGAGAGTGTCAGATATTGTGTCTCAGTGACTAGGAAAGTGACTAAGATACCACGAACCCGCACATATTCATGGGTACTGGAGATTCAGATTTGAAGGTATTTGAAAGGCATTCATTTTTCTACAGTGGCTAATAAAAAGGGGCAAAGTCAGAACTGAACACCAGATATACCTGATTCAGAAGGCTGTGCTCTTATCTGTTAAATGACCACCTTCAAAAAAGAAATGATTGAGAATGGTCCTAGTTCTTCCTACCAAGTGCAGTATCCCAAATAATTTCAAGGACTACTAGCTTATGCTGTGATTCTGGTGTAGACACTATGACATTACTGAACACCACAGCAGAGTGAAGTGGGTGGCAGAGAGGCTATGATCAACCCCAGTTTAGGTTTAGGGTCAGAGGAAATAAGTGCCATGATCAGAGTCTCACTTTTTGTGAGTGACAGCGCCATCTCAAACTTGGATTCTGACCTAGTGTCCCTGGCTGTCTCTCCCTGGGCTGGAAACGTGGAAAGAACTCTAGTTTCACAAAGTCATTTATGGCCTGACTCAATGTGCAGTTACTTCGAATTCTGGCTGTGTGACACTTGGTCCCACAACATCTGAGGTCTTGTTACTTCATATGGAAATGGGAAACAAGAACACCCCCGCTGAAACCTTGCCAAGAGCCAGAGAAATAATGGCATAAACAGTCCCGAAGACAACAGGTACATAAACGTCCTGTTATTACACCATTACCAACTGGCCACATCCTTCCTGATGACCAAGTGCTAGAGTTCCAAGAGATTTTTGATAAATGTGCAACCACTGCCAGCTTCCTCAGTGTTCAGAACAGGGAGAATTCTCATCCAGTTTCAGGAAGCTGCCTTGCAGAGACAAGTGATCCCTTCTTGGGACTGGCTGCGACTCCTATGGAGGTGGGATTCAACTTAGTTACAGATAACCAGCCAGAGCCTTCAGAGCCCACCCAGAACCTGCAGGTATGTTCATTTTGCTGGTGATGGTTTTGACTTATTTCTGTGTTTGGGAGGATTTTTCTTCCGTTTTGCTTGTTTTGTTTTTAAATTCTCCCAACCCTCAACATCTGCTGGAAGTAAAGTGGATGTATCTAGAGACCCTGTGCTCAAGTTGTTGCTCTGAGCTCTGGAGAAGAGTTCTCCAGCAGCACCAGCGAGCACAGAGACGCCCATGAGGGCAGAAAGGAAAGCAGCGGAGCCCCGTGAGTGTACAGCCAGGGCTTGTGGAGACGGCGCAGCCACTCTCCAAGACAGTGGCTAACTCTCCACTTACAAATCCCATATAGCATCGCTCACTCCTTTTACAAAGCTCCCATATCCCCCTCTACAGCTGATGCCCTTTTCTTTTAGCCTAACACAGGACATGATTCCTTTACTTGAACTGTAGGACCTGCATTACAGATTGTGGTCTACGCAATTCTTGCGGTGTTCTAGGATATTCTCTTTAACCCATCCTTGATTTCCAAGGGCTTTGCATCAAAGTTTGTATTCATTGTGCCCCACGGGCTGACTCTACACCCCTCCACGTCGACAGTGGTTGTAACATCGAGCGTCTAATACTGAGGAGCACGATTTCCTTTGAGTGGCCACTCCTGGAGCACCGAGCACCTGGTCCTGTGATAGACAAAAGACAAGAGCATCCTCTGTGTGGGGACAGCACGCACGGAGACGGAGGAGCAGGACAGAGAGCAGATCATTACAGCGCACTCCGAGAGGTGCCAAGGGGTCACAGGCGTGCACAGGAAAGGCGCAGACCCGGAACTGAGGGGCCTCTGATGGGAAACTTTGTTTTGGCCTTGGTCTTGGTTTTCTCACTTATAAATGAGGTTCCAATAAATCAGAGGATGATAACAGGCCTTGGGCATATCTCATCCACAGCTGTGATGTCCACCATATTGCCCTACAAAGTGGGCTTTCTTTTCTTTTCTCTTTTCTTTTTTTCTTTTTTCTCTTTCTTTCTTTTTTCTTTTTTCTCTTCTTTCTCTTTCTTTTTCTTTCTTTCTTTCTTTCTCTTTCTTTCTTTCTTTCTTTCTTTCTTTCTTTCTTTCTTTCTTTCTTTCTTTCTTTCTTTCTCTTTCTTTCTTCCTAACATCAGAAGTACTGGCAACAGAGCCTCTTCGCCTGCTGCCAATGATCCAGGAAGCTGAGGTTGAGTGGCCTCCCCCACTGTCTGTACCCGCCAGTCACCCTGGACCCTTCACGTGCTGTAACCCTCTCACCTGGAGCTCCAAGACCAAGCGCCATGTTTCACCAGGCGGTAGTCACCTCATTTCTTTGCCTTTAGAATTAGCTGATATTTATAATAATAATAAATGATAGCTGTGCCTATCAATTTGAGTCATCTGGCTTTGGGCTTATTTACTTAATTCTGCGAGAAAGTCAATATAGCAACCACAATGCCAGGAATCTGAGAGTGTGAAGATAAGTAAGAAATATCTCATGCCTTTAAGGGAAGAACTTGGGGGAGACTAATGATAAGAACCCATTGAAATAATGTGATAACTGCTAACAAGAAGGCAGGCATGGAAGGAAAGAGAGGAGGGATGTTTAGCGAGGAGCAGACAGGTCCTGCAGCAGGGGCATTCCAGGCAAGAGGGAGAGAAAGAGCTTTGCCAGAGCATGGAGCATACTGCGGCACAGTGAAGGCTCAGGTAGTGGGTTGCTGAACAGAACGAAACCAAACTGAATTCTCAGATGATGAAGTCCTGCGTGCAAAGACAGAGAGGTGACTGATAACAAGATTTTCTATCTCGGGGTCTGAAATTATTTGACCAGGGTTGTGGCGTAGAATTAAAATCCAATAGTATAGGACCGCGTGTGACATACTGATGAGGTTTAATTTATTCTAAAGATAAGAGGTTGCTGTGGTAGAGGTCGAAGCAGGGAGCAGACGCACATATGTGTGAGGGTTCTGAGAGATCACCATGCCAGGAAAGCGAGTGGTCGGTGACAGGACGAGTTAGAGTAAAATCACTATTTAGAGACACAATCCTTAGGAGAGGGCAGCTCTCACCTAGGGGTAAAAAAGACCCTGCTGACCCCAGAGAGCAGTGTCTTCAGCCCCCATCCAAGCAGTTCCAGCTGAGCGCTTGCAGGAGTTGATGAACAACTTTATCACCTCCTCTTAGTGCTCCTTCAAGTGAGCTAAAATGCATTACAGCTGCTGCTGGCGTCTGCCCTCTGGGAGTTTGCCGTGTTAGACAAGTGCTCGGCCTATTTAGGACACGAACTGTGTCTGAAAATACGCCCCTTGTACAAGAGAAGTAACGGATTCCTGGTGTCCAGAAATATCAAAAGGCAAACAGGAATCTGACTCATAAGATGTGGCTTGCCTTGTCAAGATATTAAATATTACAGAGGTAACTCTTCACTGCAGATTAATGAAGTCACCAGAATCATTTAGAAAGCAATTGAGTGTCTAATTTTAATTAGAGGTTTGATTGCTACTATTGAAACAAGAGAAATTCACACCCTTCACCCCCTGAATGTTTTTCCCCTTGGAACAATAATTAGTGTGTCAATCTTCAGTTCATTAGTGAGTCCTTTATGAGATTACACAGTAGATAGTTTCCAAAGACTACAGTGTTTATACAAGGTATACAGATTAACACGATCCCGAGCAGGAAAACTCCTGGAACCCAAGGACAAAATAGAAAAGGTCGTTTTCTCATGATAAGCTAATATAATGAAAGAAAAAGAAACAGACGGCGGTAATGAAGATAAAGTTTTCCAAAAAATAAGGCATGACTATATGTGTGCAACTGCAGGTTAGAGTACTTACATCACACTGGCAAGGGATGAGTGAGTGTCCCCACAATGAAAGGCATTCATTTAAAAAGAAACAAATATGAAAACTTTTTAGTGTGTGCCGTAAAGAATGTAAATGGATATACGTCATTGATTAGCATGTGTTTTGAAAGATGCGGGCCCAGAGTCCAGAAAACACTCTTCTTCCTAATTTATGCAATGGGAAAGAGAAAACAGAGGAATAAGAGAAAGGATGAGAAGAATAAAAGAAAGGAATAAAAGAAGAATAAAAGAAAGGAATAAAAAAAGAAAGGATTAGTTCTAGTGACAGAGATCATGCAGAAAATATTCATTTGGCTTCTCAAAATGACGTAGGAGGCGTGATCAGAATGTAGAGTGAATGACAAAGAGTTAGGAAATCAATTACAGTGAATGACACATTGCCATTAATCTCCCTCGCAGTGCTGCTCCTCACTTGGAGCACTTATCCCATCTTATCCCATTGTTCTCGCCACTTTCTAAAGCACGTCCTCTTTCCTGTCTTTATAAGGTATAACGAAAAGGGGCAGGGAACACCACGGCCATGTGCCATCCGAAGGAAAGGCAGGCCCGTAAAAACGTTCAGGTGTGTCCTTGTCCACCTTACTCACCAGATGTGGCACTGAGCAATTTTTGGTTCTTCCTTAAAGTCAAGATGATCACAAAAGGGAAATGTTTTCAATCAATTCAAATCACTAAGGCAGCCAGGGCAGCACAATTAAAGACACTCAGGAAAGATGACTCCCAAAATTGCATTCAAAAGTGGCAAGGAAGATGAAATGAGTGTGTTTGAAACTGGGAAAAGCGGGTATTATGAGGGAGAATAGCGGCCAAGTGTCTTTTACCCTCATCATTTTCTTAAAACATAAACTTTCACTGTTTTTTTTTTTTTATCACACCTTGTACTGCAACTAATGGCCATTATTTGAGTCCCACATGACCAACATGTCCAAATAATTTCTTTTTCTCTGATTACAGTTCCTTAAAAAAAGATAATTGACTAATAATAGAAAAATAATGAGTGGTAGTTAATTATCACAGGACTTGGTGAGAATAGAAAAATTAAGTGGCATAGTTTATTTTTTCCATAACAAATACATTATTGCATAACAACAGCCTGTTCTGAGAACTTCGTGTACCCTATGTTTAAGGGTGTATTGCATAATGATGATTCTGGTAACTAAAATGCATTTTCCATTTTCTATTAGGAGTGAGTAAATGTGTTTAAATATTTAGCATTTTTAGTTCATTTACCATGAATTATTCTCAGTGAGCAGACAGATAAAACAAAAGACTAGAATGAGGCATTAGTTCTAAGGAGATGTGAAACACATTGCCACAGTCCATTATACATTGAAAAGCAAACAAAAATAAAAACTTAGCGTTCACCTTTCTCTTCACCAGCTCTCACTCAATAAAGAACACTGTGTATAAAAAATGTATCTCCATTGGCAGTTTCTCAAATACTAACTGGAATTCACTGCTAGTATTTCTATGCTTCTTGCAAAGAAACTGAGTAGCTAACCCAGTAAATTTACATATGTAAAATGCAGTATATATGCAGACAGGGCTCGTACTGGTTGTCTATCTACAAAATTACCTATTCTCCTCTCTGTTACTGAGAGAGATTTATCTGTTGGAAGATCAACATTCCTAGGTAACAAGAAATAAAATAAAATAAAACCAAACAAAATGACATAAAGTGAAATCCTAGTCATTCCTTCAGTGAATGGTGTCTGTTGCTACACAGTCCTAACCAAAAAGAAGAAGAACTGAAAATATGCTAGAGAGTTTGGGAATTTTTTACCTTTTTATTTATCTACTCTACTATTCACAAATTTTACAGTCATGTATATTCAGTGTGGGTCTTCATTGCAATCACCACCTGCATAGATTTACAATTCACCTCTCCACATATCTTCTAAATAAAATTATCAGGTCCAGGCCCCTGAACTGCACAGCAACAATAGGCTTCACCATTTATTTCAATAGTCTATTCTAACAGCTCCAGTGCTGTATCTCTAGGTCTGCTTATAATTAAATGCCATAAAAGCAAACTATTGTCTTATTGTATGCAAAAAGTCTGAAAAATTCCACGAATCGTTTGAAGATTGATTATTTAAAATGAAGTTCACTCTGGAAAGAAAGATCAGTTGGCTTTTTATAAGAGCAACCCTACCGTTATCTGAAATTCCTATCCAAAGGAAGTCACAAGTTTCAATGCTTTTCTGGACTTGAATGTCTTTCACTTTGGCAGCTTCTACATCTCTAAGATTGCTTTATTCTTTATAAATGATGCCCGGGACAGATGGCTTGGACATCAGCTTGAAGGGAGCATTTTAAGAGAAGATAATTGATGGTGTTCTGACTATTCCAGACCATGGACAGACATGAGAAGACAGACAGCTTATATCACAAGCTTTGCATTAGCACACACTATCTCTCCTGTAGTCTTCTCCGGTGCAATTGATGACAACTGCCATTCTAGTTGCTCAGGTCAGAACACTTAGACTGATTCTTGACTGACTGCCTCATATGTCATTTTGTCCAACTACCAATGAAACTATCTCAACTCTCATTTAAATCTCCATAGGGGTTCTTCTGCTCTGGTTCTGCTTTTATGACCTCTAACACACCTGGAACCAAGGCTCATGGATCCACCAGGGATATAGAGCTCTTGACTTTACTTCCTGATCTTACTTACCCTGGTAATTATACTTCTATTACTACTCAGTATTTTCCTATTATTAGTCAATAACATCATAAGGGCACCATGAATGCAAGCTTTGAAAGATGGGTTGAAATCACAATTTAGCGAGCAGGTAAATCACATGATTTAGGAATTATTTCAGGCCATGAATGAATGAAGAAGTCCTCATTTAACCAACCTAGTGTTAATGCAGATAGAATTCAGATGTAGTACTCCACTTATAGACGTAGGATGGCTTCTGATGCATAGAGACTGAACCCATGTCTTCTTCACCTCTACCTACTCATGTTTCTTCACAATAGAAGATTATTTTTTCCTAGAATTGGTGTAAAACCACTGTGAAAGTTTTTGCTGTCCTAATGATATGATTTCTGTCTAGATGTCTCTCCAAAGCCTCATAGTCATGGGAGGTGAATTTTTCAGAGGTGGCTGAGTCTAGGGTTTGTGATTGATTCATGGTCCAACTCTGGGATTAAGGGTGTGAGTGCTTCACCCACCTTAGGCAGGCAGGTAGCCTGCATACAGTATAAGGGATAGAAGAAACCTTGTTCCCTCTCTCCCTCCTTGCCCTGTTGCTTTTGCTGTCTTCTGCAGCCATGAACTGTTGCCCCTCTACCATGTGCCACCCTGTCTTGGAGCCAGCCAGTTATGGACTGAAACTTCCACACACTATGACCTAAATAAACCTTTCCCCTATAACTTTGGGTGTTGGGTATTTTGTCCCAGAAACAAGAAGAAAGTAACTAAGATGCCTGATATAAGTACTCTTTCTTCTTTTTCTCTGCCTGGAGCACAGGTATGAGACAATTCACTCAAATATCACTATTCTTTTATTTTATTACTTTTATTCTACCATTTCAATAAGATCTAAGGCCAATGTTTCTGAGCTAAATGGTACTGCGTACATGTCAAGACTTCAAAAGGTCTTATCTCCTGAAAAACTTACTAGTTTAGACAACATCAATTCTTTAGATTGCTGTCTTTGTTATATGATTCAATGGATTCGATTACCCAAGTGATGGATTATCCTCATCAATCCAAACTTCAGATCTAGGAAATGAATCTGTGTGCCATGAACTGCTCTTGATCAACATGACATTTTTAAGGAAGAATACATATCGCTCTCCTAGATATCTTCATATTCTTAAAATTGTGCCAACCCTCAGGATTGCTGTGAAAAGTTCACAGATAAATTGCCAAAATAACTGAGGCTTGAGTTGATAACAGAGACATGGAGTGGGAAGTTTTGTCTCAGAAGGTAAATTAAAAATCAGTACAGCATCATTCACAGTTATTGGTAATGTTTCATTCATAGATGTTGGAGACTGTTACACTTTTACAGTTTAGGTTGACGATTGCTGTAGATGAAATATATTCAGTTACTCTATTAAATCAGAGCTTCTACAGTTAGAGAGCAACCTCACTGTGAGAAGTAAGAGTAAATAGCACCTTCATCCCTGGGATCTCACGTCTTCAAGGCCAAATCCATTGCAATGGCCATCAGTTTACAAGTTAACTTTCACTGTTTCTCTGCCCTCTTTTTATTTTTGTTCCCACTAGCCCCAGCAAAGTACAAAGTGCTCTGGAATCTTGGGTATGTTGACTTCATCTGACAGATCTCCTACAGTTGGAATCCAGTCTCAGTGACACTTGGAATCTCAGCAAACTTCTCCTTATATCACTTTTCTTCAGTTAATTTTATTGGTACACTTTAGATATATAATGATAGGGAATTTGTACCTGTACATGAGAGAGCGAGACTCCTCTATACCCCACACCCCCCCCCCCCCCTCAAACCCCCCTCCCGCCCTAATTAAAAAAACCTTGGTGCCAATTTGGGGTCCCAAGGTCCCTTTTTCCCTTCTTCCTTTCCCAGTCCCTCATCCCTTGTTCCCCTTCCCATTAGAACATTTTCTTTCCATTTCCCAATATCATTTTGGTTGTAAAAAAGACTCTGATTTTTTGAGCTGACATCTTTGTGAAAGTGTCTTTCTCTGAGCCAGATTGGACTGAGACATGGTATAGCGAGTGGGTGACAGTGGCAGTAAAGACTTTGATAGCCAACGTTTATGACTTCTTTCATTTTATCCTAGGACCTCTAAGGAGTATTGCCCTAAAAAGCGATCCAAGCACTAAAATAACCCACGCTCACTGGTTTTAAAAGTTCAGAGGCATACAGTGCCAGTTCCATACCAACCTAACAGAAATGCTGAAGAAAGAATTGAAGTTTCTTCTATAAATCACAAAACCACGTAGCCTAGTATGGGACAAATGAAATGAAATTTAGAGAATCTATAATTCAAGCACTGGCTTCTATAAAACCAGAGTCATGATGTATCTTGCCCAGGTTTACACAGCAATTTAGAGGCCAACTTGGATTATGACTCATGTCTGTTCATTAACTCCAAATTCACTGTTCAGTTCACTGCCTTTTATTGTAAAGACAAAGACACTGGGAGGAAGCTGCCATGAGTTCAGAAAGTTTTACCCTGGGGCCTGGAGAACATGGAAACATATCCTGAAGGCAGGCTGGGGTCACAGTGCAGAGATGAAGCTTCCAGGCTTGAAAAAAAGATGTAATTAAACCCTTGCAACCCAATGGCCATTGGAAGTAACTTATGTCATCTATCTGTAACCGCAAAAGAGAAGCCATCAGTGGAGCAGTGGTTGTTATTTTGGAATGAAATTTTTAAAAATACAGAGGAGGAGCATTTTCATTTTGACTTTTAGAACAAAAGAATCCATAATTTAATTGAAATAAAGAAATATACTTTCATTGCTTAATGACCTTGAAAGCATATCGTAAAATAACATTATGCTCCCTTCTCATTGAACTTATTTTTCATAATCATGAAATATTGCCTTAGATGATCACATGCAATAATTGCCCATTTTATGAAGAAGAATCATTGTTTTACAAAAGTGTTCCATTAGACAAAGTGCCCTCTTTAAAAGATTCTTAGCACAGGTTTGTATCAGCAAATCACCTGCAAATCAGCGCACAAACATTTTACAGGGAATTGCACCACAATGGCCAGTGCTGTCTAACGGCTATTTAAAACTGGAAAAAGACTAGCACGATCACAATGCCCAGCCTCCCCTCCTTCAGTCGGTTGAAGATGAGTAGCATCAATTTAGAGTGACCACAGAGATTAATATTCCCTTCATTTTTCATAGAATCTGGCTTATTATGTATTGGTGCCTTTTCTCTAAAGATCCAAGAGAAATTTCCCACTTGTTCTCAGTATCAGCAATAGTTGTATTTTCTCTTAAGCAATTCAGTTTGATGGAGATCAGTTGTGGCATTTTCTTTTGTTTCATGTTGTGAACTTTTATAAATGTTCCCTACACATCTTTCATTCATGCACCCAAGCATCTATTGAGGTTCCATTATAAATAAGTGCTCTCTCAGGCATGGTATTCACCCAAATAAAGTGAGCCTTCTGCCCCAACTAAGACTCAAGATCTAGTGAGCAGGATAAACTAGTAAGTAACAGAAAATCCCTTTGCTATGTAAGGGTGAGAATGTTGGAATAGGTGCCATCCAACTGAGTCCTGGGAACCAGGGCAGGTTTTTCAGAAGAGCTGATGTCTACCCTCAATCCTGAAGGGTGATTAGAAATTAGCTGGGGAAATAGAATGATCATTTTTACCAGGGAAAGAAAATAGAAAGCACTGAAGTCCAGGGGAAAGGTACCATGGACTGTAGCTAAAGAAGATATGTGTGTACAGCGGATGTTGAGGTGGAAGTGGGAGGGTTAGAGGATTCGTTGAAGCAGAAGATAAAGACCACAAGCTCCTAACAGAACTTGTATGTCAGAGTAGACATGTTGGACTGCCATAAGCAAGGGAGAGGCATCAGAGAGATTTGAACAGGGCAATGATGCCTTTTGCATTCTGCTGTGGAAATTAGACTGGGTGGGAGGTATCTTGGAGCTCAAAACACAAATTAGAACACAGGTTCCCCAACTAAGTTGGTAGGGAGACACTGCTCAGAGACAGATAAAGGATCCAGAAAATACAATGATATGGTGAATTATTGGATTAAGGCTTCTTTTATGAATATAGTATTCTATCACTTTGCGTTTTGTAAGCAAACTGAATCTATTTTCATCTGTGTTTGTGTACTACTTGCCTCTGATTAAATAGGATTTCAACTGAAACTAGCTTTTTCATTGAGGGTATCTGAGTAGCCATTTAAAGTCACTTTAAATATTTTAAGGTCTTTTGGCTAAAATAAAATATTATTTAATTCTGCAGTTAGAGCTCCATTCTTTTTGTTTAAGCTACACTCTCAGCTTATACAACACAGCTTATACATCATTTATGCTTCAAAGTGGAGGAGTTAGTTTCTCTTTTCCTGAGGAAATTAGAAGATTAGAGAAAGCACTATAAGAGAACTTGAAGCTTAAGAGCACAGAAAGTGGTGGAAGAGGAGATATATCACCTTCAAGGGCAAAATAAGGACACAGAAAAGAGGCAGAAATTTTGTTCTCTTAATCATCTTTCTTCTCCTGCTCTTGTTCTTCTTAACCTATCAACAGAGAAACTACAGAGAAATCACGTTAGAAATCACGTTAGAAGGTAAATTAAATAATATCATTCCTCTTCTCAAAATACCTGAATAGCTTTGCATTTCATTCGATGGAAAATTAAAGACCTTACATTGGCCTTGAGGTCTTACCTGATGCCAGCCCAGGCTCTGCCATATGTCACCCCAGTCTGTGACCTCTCTTAATTGTCTCCTCCTTCCTCCCTCTCCTTCACATGCAGCCTTCTTCATTGGTCCGTGAGTAACCCAGGTGTATTCCTGCCCAGGGACGTTTGTTCTTTCTGTTTCCTCTGCTGGAACAATCTGTCTCCAGAAACACAATCATTATTGCTCCATTTTCTTAGCGTCTTTACCCGTATCTCATATTCTCATTGAGTTCTTTCCTAATCATCTTTAAAATCTGACCCTTCCCCTACACTCTCTACTTAACTTTCTCCGTATAACTTATCACTACCTGAAATATTGTCTATGCCATTCCCTTTTTATTCATTGTCTGACTTCCTCCCTGGAATACAGTCTCTTTGCTGCGTGCCCAGATGTGTACCACAGACTGACACTAATAAAGCTCAATAAATATTTAATTTCACATTACTAAAGGCCAGTGCTGTGACTCAGGGAGTATTTGCAGAGAGAGAAGTAGAACAACATCAACTAAGTTGGGGGGCTGGGGATTTAGCTCAGCGGCAAAAAGCGCCTACCTGGTAAGCGCAAGGTCGTGAGTTCGGTTCCCGGTGCCGGAGAAAAACCAAAAAAAACCAAACAAACAAACAAAAAAAATCAACTAAGTTGGTAATAGAGTTGGAACAAGGACACAGCCCATTCTTGGTGCGTGACTTTTACCACCCCACATGAGTCCTGTTGTCAATGTTATTCTTCCCCAGTCTCAATGATACATAAAATTCTGGCTAGATCAGATGACTTGGGGGATCCAGACATGATCCTCTTCACTGACACATATAGGCAGATCCCCAGAGCAACTCTGCTGTACTCCTTGTACTAGTTTTTAATATTGTTGGTTTGAAATCCCCACAACAATCACACCAAACAAGCCCAGACCCCTCTTTGCCATTCCCCAAGGGTTAAGCAGAGTCTTCCCAAGGAATTTACCTGGAGAGGAATCTGTCAACACTGCTCTGCCCTTAAGAGCAGGAATGATCTCCATAGGTGAACAAGCCTTTGAACTAGAGTTTAAGAACGGTTTCCTCCCTTTATGTAGAAGGGATGCCATAGGACTTTTGCTAGGGATTTCAGTGTTTTGGGTACCATCAACATTTTAGCACTATTAATTCTTCTAATCCTTAAACACAGATGTGTTTCCATTAATTTGTATGCTCTTCAACTTCTTTCACCAATATTTTCTAGCTTGGGGAGGGTTTTTATGGATTGGTTGTTTGAGGGAGAGTCTCACTATGTAATTCAGGCTGAACTTGAACTGCTACCTCAGCCTCCCATATGCTACAATTACAGAGGTAAACCACCATATCTGGCCCAATATTTTATAGGTTACAGTAACATATTTTGCAGCATTTTGGCTAAATTTATTTCTAAGTATTTTAGTCTTTCTGATGCTATTGTAAATAGGATTGTCTTCTTGATTACTTTTCAGATAATTTTTTATTGTGTAAAGGAATGCTATTGATTTTTCTATGTTTATTTTCTTTCCTACACAATTGCTCAATTTTTAGTTGCTGTAATAGTTTTTTATGGTGTCTTCAAGGATTTCTACATATAGAATCTGTCATCTTCAAGGAGATGGTTTTACTTTTTCTTTTCCAATGTGGATAACTTGTATTTATTTATTTTTTTGTCTCATGGCTCATGCATGAACTTGAAGTACTGTATTGAATATAAGTGTGAGAGAGAGCATTCTTTTCTTGTTCCTGATCTTAGAAGAAAAGCTTTTAATTTTACCCCATTACAATCTTAGTCCTGGTTTTTCAGAAATGGCCCTTATTGGGTTGGGGTGAGTTCCTTCTATTCTTTATTTGTTGAAAATGTTTACTACAAATGAATATCGAACTCTGTCAATGCTTTATCTGCATCTATTGAAGTGATTTTTATCTTTCATTTATTTTCAGTAGGGTAGTTTTTCCTTTCACTGGTTTCAGTGGTTTTTATCTTTTATTGTTAATGCTGTATATCACATTGATTGCCTTGTTTATATTGAAACAAATTTTCACTCCAAGAATAAATCTCACTTGGTCTTTATGATAATCTCTTGTGTATGTGTGTGTGCACAGTATTGAAGCTGCTGTGCTAGTATATTATTGAGAATTTTCACATGTGTGGTCATTACAAACAGCCTATAGCTATTGTATGTTGTCAGAATGATTATGACGTGATAAAATGCATTTGGAAGTATTTCTTCTAGTATTTCTTCTAGTGCTATAGAGTATAAGAAGAATTGGTATTAATTCTTTAAATGTTTTATAGAATTCATCTGTGAAAGCATTTGGGCTTATCTTTTTTGGGAGGTCTTGGATTATCACATGAAACTCTAAATTTATGATTGGTCTTTTGAGAATTTCTATTTATTCATGATTCAGTCTTGCAAAGATGTATGTTTACAGTAATTTATCTACTTCTTTATCCATTTCTTGTTGGCACATAATTATTCATAATAGTCACTTATGACCTTTTTAAAATCTAAGGCATCTGTTGTAATATCTCTGAGTCTTCTCTCTATTTAGTCTAGGGATTTCTTGATTTTGTTTGTGTTTTCAGAAATTACATATCTTAGTTTTATTGATTTTTTTGCCTATTATCTCTTTGATTCATTTCTGCTCTGATCCTCTTTTTGCTAAGGAAGGAATTAATTTCACAAGGAATTTTTGGCTTTTTATATTCTTTATTAAGTCCCTTCAAGCATAAAATTAGGTTACTTGAGATCTTTCTTCTCTTTTTAATATAAGCACTTTATCACTATAAACTCTGTCTTAATACTGCTTTTGCCATATCCCATCAGGTTTGTAAATTACCTTTCTATTTTAACTTGTTTTGACATATTTTAAATCCTTTTTAATTTTCTCAACCTAATGGTTATTCAAGAGTGCTTATGTTCAAGAGTGCCTAGTTTGGTTTTCACATATTTGTGAATTTCCCTCATTTTCTTGCTATCATTGACTCTAGTTTCTTTGTATTATGGTCATAAAAGATATTTACTGTGACTTTAATCTTCAAATGTTAAGATTTCCTTTGTGTGTTATTTATTCTGGAGAGTGTTCCTTGTGTAACTTAGTAGCATGCTGTCATGTGGAAAATTGCCTATATGTCTCTCAGATCAACTTGTTAAATCCTACTTGTCTTATTGATTTTCTCTGGGCTTATTGATCCACTATAGAAGTGGGACATGGAAGTATCCCAGTGTTTTTGTTTTACTGTCAATTTCTATTTTCAAATCTGTCAATATTATACTTAGGTGTTCTGATGCTGGGTGTATATATACTTACAATTATTCCATCTTCCTGTTAAATGAACCTATTTATCATTGTACAGTGACCTTTGTTGTCTCTAGAGACAGACCCTCATCAAAATTCTAAGGACAATT
Organism: Chinchilla lanigera; assembly: GCF_000276665.1. Lineage (NCBI taxonomy): Eukaryota > Metazoa > Chordata > Mammalia > Rodentia > Chinchillidae > Chinchilla > Chinchilla lanigera. The sequence goes on from NW_004955423.1 coordinate 22,810,126, forward strand.
TTCACCAAACTTTTCAAAAATCCCTAAAATTTACATGGAACAAAAACTACAAAATAGTAATAAAGTCTCAAATATGAGGGCCAGGGATATAGCTCAACAGCATAGTGCCTTTCTTGGCAAGAGCAAGGTCCTGAGTTCAATTCCTGGTACTAAAAAAAAAGAAAGCTTACATTCCAGATGTGGCAGTGCAGACCTGTAATTCCAGCACTCTTTGAGGCAGAAGCAGGAGGATTGTTGCAAGTTGGAGGCCAACCTGGATTACAAAGTGAGTTCAAGGACAGCCTGAACTGCATAGTGGGATTCTGTCTCAAAAAAATCAAATATCAGCAAAGCTAAAGACATCAAACTTCCCTATTTAAAATTATATTATAAAGCTACAATAATCAAAACAGTGTGATACTGACAAAAAGATCGATGGAACAGAAGAGAATCTAGAAATAAACCTAGACATATGCAATCAACTGATCTTTGACAAAGGCACCAAAAGTATACAATGGAGAAAGGACAGTCTTTTCAATAAATGTTATTGGGAAAACCAAATATTCACATACAAAAGAACAAAACTGGGCCTTTATCTTACACGGTATTTCACTAATTTGAGGTGTTATCTTGGCTGGATTGTAAGATGCCTGGAGAACTCCTAAAGGGTTACTTCTGGGTATGTCTGTGTGAGGAGACTGACATATGGGTCAGCAAACTGGATAGGGATGACCCACCCTCAATATGGGTGGAGCATCTCCTAATTGGCTGGAGGACCACTGGAACAGGAACGTGAAAAAAGAGGGGTGGGGTGATTCTCTTCTCTGGCTTTTCCTTCTAGAGAAAGGTCCATCTCATGTACCTTCCCTCAGACGTGAGACTCCAGATTCTCTGACTTTGGCACTGTGAGACTTGCACCAGCAATCTTCCTGGGGCTCATGGCCTTTGGCTTGAGACTGGGAGCTGCATGTCAACCTCTCCAGCTCTTGGATTTCCAGCATCTGTGACTGAATCATAGTAACAACTATGTTGACTCTCAAGCATGTAAAAAGCCTATTGGGCACCACTTCAGCCTTTCTGATCATGTAAGGTAGTCACTTAGGAAACTTAGATATATTTACACATATATTCTATCGGCTCTCTTTCAGTGAAAGACACTGACTAACACAACACACAAAAAAATCAACTCAAAATAGACTTAAATATAAGTTGTAATATCATAAAACTCCTAAGAAAACACATTAAAAGGAACTATTTGACATTGGCTTTGGCAATGATAGTTTATACATGAGCACAAGAAACAAACAAGGGGGTTATGGATGCCACTTAGGGGTAGAACACTTGCCTAACATGCTCAAGGCCTTACATTCAAGCCCCAGCAAAATATGAGTAAATAAAACAATTTAATAAATGAATGAAGGGAACTACCTCAAACTAAAATCTTCTGTACAGCAAAAAAGTCAATTAACTAAATGCTATAGTTTGGGTCCAGATGTTGACCCAAAGCCTCACGCAGTCATAAGCAGGGATTTTTCAGAGGTGGCTGAATCTAGGTGTGTGATGCTGAGATTAAGGGTGTGTGATGACTACATCAGTACACTGATTGGGTTGACACCACCCTAATCCTGGTAGCCTGGATACAGTATCAGGAAGGAGAGGCGCTCGTCTTTTCTCTTGTTTGCTTGCTTTTGCTGTCTTTGTCTCATTGTGAACTGTTCTCCTCTGTAATGCCCCCTGCCAAGCCATGCAGCCTTGGAACCAGCTAATTATGGACTGAAACCCCTACAAACTGTGAGCTAAATAAACCTTTTCGTCTTTACCTGCGGGTATTGAGTATTTGGTGTTGGCAATGAGAAAGTAACTCATGCTAAATAAAATGGCAAGCTGTGTTAGTCATTGGGACAATATATCCAACAGTAACAACTTCAAGGAAGAAAGGTTTGTTTTGGCTCCTGGTTTCAGCAATAGTGAGCAAGAACATGACGGGGAAATTATGGTACAGCAAGTATCTCCTGTTACGGCAGATGGGAGGGAGAGAGAGAAAGGGTGTGTGGTGAGCTTTTCCTTCTCCTTTTGCTCCATTTGGACCTCTACCCTACTGGATGGTGCTGCACAGATCCAGGTTGGGTCTCTTCCTCCATTTGGTCATTTCACATGCCAATCATCTATGGAAACACACTCACAGGCACACTCAGAAAAATGCTCAAACTGACAGTCAAGATTAACCGTCACACAACCTGTGCAATGGGGGAAAATTTGCATGGACACATATCCAGAATACATAAAAAAATTCAAATGATCTCACAGCAGAACAAAACAAATACCCTTCCTTCATGGGTGCTGATTACCCGAATAGACATTTGTCCAAAGAAGACATAAAATGGCCAATAGGTATATGAAAAAGCACTTGACAGAATTAATCCTCAAAGAAATGAAAAATCCAAATTACAATGAGTTATCACGGTATATCTGGTAAGATTTTATAATTAAGAGGACAAAAAAGTAGCCTATGGCAAAAGTGTAGAGAAAAGGGAACTCTTGCTCCTTATTGGTTGGAATGTAAATTTGTAAAGCCCTTATTAGAAGAGTATGCAGTTCCTCTTAAAAATTAAAAATAGAACTACTGTATAATCTAGCAATCTTGTATATCCAAGGGAAATGAAATTGCTTTCTTAGAGGTACCTATACTCCATATTTGGCACAGCCAAATGAATGGAGAACTTTTATATTCCACACAGATATATATTATGTATGGATATATAACAATGGAATATTATTCAGCCTTAAAAACAAGAAAACCCTTCAATTTGAGACAACACAGTAAACCTGGAGAAAATCATGCTAAGAGAAACAAGCTAGACACAGGAAGAAAAATAATGCAGAATTTCACTTATATGTAGACTCTTAAAAAATCAGATTTCAAATGGCAGAGAGCAGAAAAATGAGTACCTGGGGCAGGAGGGTTGCAAGAATAGGGAGGTGTTAGTCAAATGGTGAAGTTTCAATTGTGTGGGATGAATAAGCCTAGAATCTAATGAACAGCATGATGAATATAGTTAAAAATTACTGTTTTGCATATTTGAATTTTACTAAAAGAACAGAGCTTTAAGGACTTTGAACACTTATAAAAATGGTAACTATGTGTCAGATGTGCTAATTAGCTTGAGTGAGGTCATTATTTTACCAAATAATGTGTTTTGAAAGAACATGTCATATACTTTTACTATGTATCATGTTTATAGAATGAAAAACTTTAAATGATTTTCTCTATTTGGCTTGTTCTCATCTCCAGTTGTGGAAATGATTATCTGAAAATGAACAGGGATGGGATAAGGATTATAAGCAGTGCATCCTGCTACATTTAGCTTTGGCCCCGAATTCATAAGGTTTATGTTGGCCTCAAATTCACATTTCTGTCTGTTATGGTTTAGATCTAGAATGTCTCCCAAAAGTCTCAGGCTCAGAGGTGGTGCTTTGGAAGATGATTGGCTCTTGGTTTTGGGAACATGATTACACTCAGCAGTGGAACCCACTGATAAGTTCAGAGCTGAATCTGCTGTTAGGTGAGGAACCAGGTTGGAAGAGGTGCGTCACTGGGAATAGGCCTTAGGAGGGGTTATGTCCTTCTTTAGCCCCTCCTTTCTTTCTCTGCTTTCTGGCTCACAAGAAGTAAACAGTTTCCTTCCATCATGCCCTTCCTCTGTGATGTTTCTGCCTTGGAGCCAGCCTACCATGGGCTGAATCCTCTAAAAACCCTATCCAAAATAAATCTCTCCTTCTTTAAGTTACAAGTGCAGAGTACTTTGTACCAGTGACAGAAAAGTGACGAATACGTTGTCTCCCAACACCTACTTCATTGTAGTTCTCAAATCTCTATCTAAATGCTTCTCTACAGAGAACCTTATGAAGTACCAATGAAAGTGCCCATCACCACCGTTACCTTGTATCCAGCACAGTCTCACTGCTTTACTTTTATAGGCATTCTATTATCTAAACATATATGTGCTTACTTGTTTATTGTCTGTTTTACTACAATACATCTTTTACGAAGGCCAAAATACCTATAATATTGTGTGATATATTTTTCTCTCCTTGTGGATTGTATCTAGCTTTGTGTGCCTTGGTTACCATTGATTTTTGTGTTCTTAATGGCTTCCTTTTATGAATGCAATCTATAGGATGAGTGGGACTCAGCTTCTGAGTGTACATTATACAATATACAATTCAGTAGGCCACCTTGTGTCCAAACTTATTTAATATTTTAACTACCTCATAATTGATCATTATCTTTACCATCATTGGTAAAAATACCAACTTCCCATTTTACAAATAAAAACCTTTCAATTAAAAAATGTTATCTAAAACAGTGGTAGACTGAACCTCATTGTTAAATCTCAGATGGCAGTTATGTCAGTGTTGATGATGATTATTATATTATGTTTGCTGAGATCTAATATGCTTCAAATTTTGCTAAACCGTTAACATTGCTTTATTTAATACTGAGTATAACAGCAACACCTTATACTAATTTTGTGCCAGGCACTGTTCTAAACAGTCTAGATTTGTAACTGATATTATGCATTTAATCCTCAAAAATCCAATAGGGCTGGAAGAGAAACTGGTAGATCCTCACAAAAATCATTTTCTTTTCTTTTTTATACTTATTAAGATCATGTCCCCCTGCCTCGTTAGTGGTAGATAGGGCTGCATAGGTAAGTTGTAATCAGTGGATTATGAGAATCTTTTCCAGCTCCAGAATTTAAGAATCATCTTCATGATCCTTTCTTCTTCTGGTTAGGGAAATGGAGATGATTTGAAAGATGAGCTTGGAGACTGTTTGAAAGATGTGTTGAAGATGCCAAATCTAACACTGAAAATGCCAAATCCACAGGCAATTTGAGCTTCTGAATGATCCATTGAGCTAGAAATAGCCCCACTACTAGCCATGCACACACACACACACACGCGTGTGCTCGCGTGCTTCTCTTATGGTGCCTAGAGCTTCATTAGGCTGCTCCTCTGCTAGCACAAACTGTTACGTTTGGGTTTGTTATTTCTTACAGCAGGTAGCTAACCTTTACTCAAGGCAGGTACCATCCTTACAAACATTTCATATGGTCTGACAGGTTAAGTAACTTGCAAGTAGTTATTACCATTCTTGCTTCATAAATAAAAAACCTGAGTCTGGTGAAGTTGAGTATTCGTCCTACTGTGCCATGTAAATTCAGGTAGCAAAACAGAAGCCACACTAAGTTGCTCAATAGGGGTATTTAACTTGGAGAACTATGCTTCAAGGAGTTGGAAGAGCTGAAAGGACAAATAAATGACAGCGAAGTGACTCAGAGCTTAGAAGGAGTGTGAAACACCCTCAGCCTTACGACTCAACACACAGGAGTAAGTTGTGTAACCAAAGCCCAAGCTGTGGGTTGGCCCGGTATAAGCTGGACTCTCTTTGGAGGAACAATGAACTGTACAGAAGTGGTGCCGCTGCTCAATACTGCCTGAAGCCAAAGGAGCGAGCAGGAGAAAAGGAATATATCCTTCCTCTCACTTTGCCTACTAACCTTCTTCCAGTCTCTTACGGTCTGTCCCAAGCTGGAATCTGTCTTAGTTATTTTCTCCTTGCTGGGACAGAATGCCTAACACCATAAGATAAGGGAGGAAAAGTTTATTTTGGCTTACAATTCATAGCAGTTTTGGTCTGTCCTCAGCTGGCTCCAAGGCAGGGCAGCATGGTACTGGGGCATCTCACAGGAGAAACAGTCCATGGCAGGCTAGGCAGGAGGTAGCAAGCAGCAGCCTAGCCTGCCTTTCACTTTTATCCCAAACAGGCTACAAGCCTTTTGGGTGCTGCCACCCATACCCAGGGTGAGGCTTCTGTTTTTAGTAAATCCATTCAGCCACAAACCAACCTGTGGACTGATTTCGTGCCACACACCCTTAATCCAAGTATCACACACCCTAAATCCAGCCAATTCAGAAAAGCCTCACCTATGAGCACGTAAGGCTTTGGGGGGTACATCTAGAGACAAGCCATAAAAAAATCAAATAGGCAAAAAGCCTGCGAAATTCAATTTGTTGAAGTCAATGCCCTGCAAATCAGAATAGACGAGAGAATACACATAGAATGAATCAAAGAATCATAAGTGAGTGGCAAGAGTATCAACCAGAGGTTCACAGCCACTAAATGACAAATGAGTGATTGGAACCTAGGTCTATACACACACATCTCTCAACACACACACACACACACACACACACACACACACACACACTCCTAGTCATATCAATATGATGAGCTGTTGCTCACATTATCATAGCTTTTTCTTTGTATGTGTTATGTTTAAATATTTGTTTTCACTAGTGTACTTTTTAAAAAGTACTTTTCTCACTGGATGGAGAGATTTACTAAAAAGAGACAGGAATGTGAAGGAGTGTTCTACTACCATATTTCTAGATAGTTCCAGATGAATGTTAATCAACAGTATGGATATCAGATACGTGTTCAACACCACTATAGAAACAAGACACCTAGCATAATGGTGCTGAGCATGGGCTTTATTGTTGGACAAATCTGCTTTGGAATAGGTGCTCAATCATGTGGACTACATAATTTTAAGATAAAATTATTTAAATATTTGGAGTCCAGTACCTTAATCTGTAAATTGGAGATAACATCAACTATTGATAGTTGTATCCCTTGTGGGATTTTTGAGGAATAGATAGATAGATAGATAGATAGATAGATAGATATAAAACTTCATTTATTCTGACTTTTATTAGTGGTTGGTAAATCAGTAGCAGGTACTATAGCTGAGGCTGTAGATACCAGATCATTTGGCATGGAAAGACAGTTGGAATTTGAACAGAATACAGTGTAGCTCAAACATCTCTTACTTTCTTCCAGGCATGCAATACATTCCAGTAAAATTCAAAGGATGCAAAAGTCAGGAATTTTTATGCTAGATCAGCTACTGCAAGTGTCATGTTACAAACACTTAGCATTTTGACATATCTTAAAAAATGTTTATTTTAGACACTGAAACTTCAAGCATTCATTTTATTCATTCTCTTAACTGCACTTAGGAATAATTTCATCAGTAGAAAATAGATTTCAAGTGATAGTATTCTAATAGAATTTTATGACAGATTACACAACTGTTGAAGAGGTTATCAAGAACTTGGATCAATTTAAATTTATTTTATTTTTCCATTTGGGACTGGAATTCAAACTAAAAATTCTCCCCTTAATAATATAAGTTCACTGCTGTGCCTTGGCAGGGGTTCTCTGATTCTTGCTTTGCATGATTTCCCATGTGTCAACTAAGATTTTTAGGAGCTAAATTTCTTAAGGTAGAAAGTAGATATGTGATAATTCATAGGAAGAGATACACTTTTTATTAGCTTGATGCTGGTATGAATTCCATTTGAATATGAATGAAAAGTAGCTGCTGGAATCCCAAAGACCCACTGAATTCAAGTCTGATTTCAAGAGTACAGAGGCATTATTATTAACTCCGTATTCTTTGAGACATTTATAGTCTTCCATCACAATAAATTATCATGCCTTTAGGCATGCTGTTGGATACAATAAATAATTTTACCTTCCTGTCTGTGTTCCACCTGCTAGTTGGTTGAATAAAACCCACATGCCATTTTTGCCATGCTCAGATCCTAACCAAACTATGATGTCCCTTTTGTTCTCCTCTGAACCTTGACCCTCTACATCTGTAATTTCGAGGGCAATGATACACCAGCTCAAAGATGAGAAAGAGAGCAGGGAAAAAGCAGAAGGAGTGAGAAAGCGTTTCTCAATACCCAGAATGAAAGCTAAGCGTGGTTGCACATCCTTGGCTTTCAACTGTGCAGCCTGGAGCCAGGGGGACAACCTCTGCATCTATTCTCCTGCATCACATGGAGAGCTTCTAAACCGTCCTACCAGCAGTGTTTTCTTGCTTTTGTTTTTTCCATTCATTAAATCAAAAGGCTGTCCATGGTTAACCAGGACTGTTGCCATCTCCTGAGCAGTGGCTACAAAGAAATAGTCAAGAAATATCAACACCTACATAAAGTGGCTTCTCCCCATCCCTTACCTGTTGAATTGACTGGAGCATCAACTCTCTTTTACCCAAAGTTAACAAATTAACATAACTCTATTAACCAGAGAGAATAGAAGTAGGGCTGTACATTAGAGACCTCCTTACTGTTCTATCATTCAAGAAATTTTTGTTGAACAACTTTAACAGGCCAGGCATAGTTTTATGTGTGAGAGATATTGCAGCGAGAAAGACAGAAAAAGTTCTCTTGCTAAGTTTGCACTCTGATAGGGGAAGGGACCATAACAAAGATAAATAATATATAACGTTGGACAGTGGTAACTGGCATTGAATAGGATGGTGGATAAAAAGAACTGGATATAGAATGTGTATCCAACACCTTGTAATGTACCAGTGTCACCTGGCCCTGAGATTTAGGGAGAGTCATTCTCCTTAAAGAAAAAGTCATTTGAAACATCAAGTGTCAAAGCACTTATAAAAAAATGACTCTACTCATTTGAATTCTAAAAAACTGGCAGTTAATTCATGGCAGAATAATGTACTATCTCATTTAATGATACAACTCCTAGGGGAAAATGTCTTAGATTGTGACTAGGAAATAATGGCACTTAATCCATGGGCTGGCCAGTTTCAGCCCTCCTCCAATCTCATGTGACTCTTGAGGTGTTGTGTGGCTGCTTAATAGCTCATGGTAGGGAGCTCTGTCTTTATCAGGCCCTGGTACCATGCCGTGAGTGATTTATTGAATGGTGTGCAAACCCAACAGCAGATGCCATGACTTTGATTCAGAACATCAGCAAACTGTATTGTGCATTTTAATGCACAGACCCCATGTAACATCTTCTACTTAGGATACTAGGAACTATCCAGATAGAGCATCCAATTGCTATGAGGGTTGCCTACATTGTAGAATTTTTGTTATGGAGGATTTCACTAAGCTGGGCTCAGTTATAGCTCTGAGGCTCTTATCATTTTGTGAATGGCTCAGAGTCATTTTCTCAACTGCAAAATATGTGCTTTTAGAAACTAGAGATATCTGCCTGACACTGTGCTTCCTTCATCACTGTAGAACCTACAGAACAAAATAATTTATATTTTAATGTAAAGGATTATTCTTGTATATCCCAGAATAGTTATTTGGAAGGACATGGAATTTTCCTAAGATTTATCTCTTGGTATCTGAAACGTATCTGAGGTACATTCTACTGCTTTCTTATTGCATCCTGTAAACATGATGTCTTTGATTTAGTGAGCTAATTTGATACTTGGTAGAACGTGCAGACAATCATGGTCCTTTTGGATTATATTACGATAAGCAAAATAAGTTAGCATTGTTCTAGGGCAAAATCACAAAGGCGAAATGCTGTTCATCTCATGGCAATGCAAATCTTTCTGCTCCTTCCTCCAGACAGAAATGGGGAAGCAATGTACTCGAAAGTTCAGTGGACACACACCATGACTTGAGGCTAATCTGCTCTGGCAGAGCCATTAGATCAGGCACCACAGCTGCAACTGGGACTAGAACTTGTTTAAGTTTGTGATACACCACTGTCTTCTGCCAGGACCTGTCTTCTCATTTACAGCAAGAACAACGAGCCACATGGTGGATTGATAGGAATTACCATTTCTGCAAAGGTTCAAGGCTTTGGGTAGGCACTGTTTTCACCATCCTCCCAGAGAATGAGGTCATTGTTACTTTCATCACTGTTGCTGAGATTCAGGAATTCTAATTGTCTTCTAATTTTCTTTTCTATCTAGAACCACTCTTATTAAATAGGCTAAAGAATATATACGGGAATTCTACAACTACCAAGCATGCCCATTCCAGATACATATTCAGGGAAAGAGAATTAACCATTGTGTGGATCCAGAGCCAGTGGATCCACTGTGAGCTTGTTTAAGGTAAGGGCCAAAAACATTACCTGGATCCACTCCCACTCTGCTGCAAGGGAGATCTGAATGCTAAGAGTGAAAGTTACTGATACCAGTCCCTCTTATGAGATCCAGACAGAGTGGGCCCAGATTATGAAGGAAGGGACTCATGTTTGCATGTCCGAGACGGGGACTATTGCAAGCATTTTCTAAGACCCACAGAAACTCCTGTGTCCATGTGTTTCATGCTTTGCTTACATTACATGCTTAGCCCATTGTCCATTGCTATAAGTGAATGCAAGACTTCGTAATTTATAAAGAATAAAGGCTAAGTTCATGGCTGTGGCTGTGGAAAGTCCAAGGCTGAGGGATCACAGTTGATGAAGTCCTTCAATTAGTGAAGGTTTTATACCACAAGAAGCTGATGCAGGCTTCTTGTGTACCCTGTGGAGAGTTCCAAGGTGGCTCAGGGCATTGCATGGTGAGAAGGAAGCATAGGAGAGACAGAGACACACTGGCTTTTGCAACATGACTCACTTATGAGATAACTCATTAATCCATTAATCTGTGAATAAGTTAATCCATTCCTGAGGGTAGAGACCACACAACCTAATCACTTCTTAAAGGTTCCACATACTAAAGGTCCCACCAATTAATACCTCACAAAAAGGATTAAATCCCAACATTAGTCTAGTAGGGACATTCAAAGCATAGCACGTGCTGTCTAGTTCCACACACCTGCATACGTGTCTGCAGCAAGGCCTGCTGAAAGAAACTTATTTGACTGTAGATGTTCAAATAGGTGTGGAACTCCATCCACATGCTAATGCCAGCTCCTGCAATGAATTTCCAAGACCAATGGACCTTGTTTCAGAGCAGTTTACATGAACTTCTCCTTTAAAAAAAAAGAAGTTTCCTTTATTTCAGCTTCTCCTGGTGCACTTGTGACTTCCCATTTTGTGCATCGTCGATTCAAGTTCTCTGTTGCTCATTTATGTATAAATTAAATTTTTCCAAGAGCCATCCTCTGAGTTATTTCAGACTGACAGGGCTAGGGTGACATTAGGTCCCTAAGAATCAATGTAAGCTCAGGCTCTGTACTGAATAGGCCTTCACCTCAATGAATGGTAACCTGGGTAAATGATGGTAAGTACATTGGAGGAAGGACCAAAGAAATTGTTACTGTTCACATCCACTTGGCATTTCAGGTTTTTTCTTCCTGAGGATTCAGTATTCTTTTCAGTTACTGAGTCCAAAAACCATGCAAAATATTATGAGCTTTATGGGGAGGTTCCCTATCTTGGTTACTTTCTTGTTTCTGGGATAAAATACCAGACACTCACAAGTTAAGGAGGGAAGGTTTATGTTTAGCTTACAGTTTGCAGAGGTTTTAGTCCATAGTCAGCAGACTTCAAGGCAGGGCAGCATGAAAGAGGCATTAGGAAAAAGAAAAAGAAGAAACAGAGGAATGAGCTCAACAGGACAGGTTTATTTCAGAACGAACCTGAAAGGGAGCGCTCTGGCACTGGAGACCAGACCATCCGCTCTCCTACAGGCTCTGGGGTTTTTGTAGGGTTATGGTGAGGGGGAGTTCCGTGAGAGGGGGTCGTGGCTTCCTGCCAAGAGCAAGGCTTGAGAGAGCACAAGCGATAATGGCTTCCCAAGGATGGGGAAGCGAAAGTAGTGGTTACTATCGATAGCAGGGCTGATAGAGCTTACATTGATTCTTAGGGACCTAATGTCATCTTAGCCCTGTCAGGTGCCACCAGGCTGGGAGGGGATGGTTTAGAGGGGTCTCTGTTCAGGATGGTAATGGTCAGATTCCTTTAAGAGAGGATCGCTGAAGGAAAACACTCCATAGCTGGGCAGACAGGAAGCAGCCTCCTTCCTTCCATTTTCCCTTTTTTTCCATCCAGGTGGAAAGCTTATTGGATAGTACCACCCACAGCTGAAGAACTATGTATGCTAGGCCAGTCAGTAGACTAATCCAGCATCAGTGCCCATAACCCAGTATCACTCGCCCGCTATTCACTCCATCCCCAAAGCCACACCTGTGAGTGCATGAGGCCTCGGGGCAGATATCTAGATACAAGCTGCTGTCACGTTGCCTTCCCTCATCCTTGATTTCTTCTGTTTCAACAAACTGAGCGATGCTCTGTTGGCTGCCCTGTTATGTGGCCTTGGAAATGCCGTGTCCTATTAATCATCACTGCAGTTCTTCATATTACTCCGACCATCCATTCATTACAATAATTTTTTCACATTCTGTTTCTGATGATTAAGTGCCTCCACCTGGCTCCTATTATTTCAGGGTCCTGTGATTTCCATTACTATCGTGGAAGCCAGTTCAGTGACGTTTTCTCCTGGCTCGCGGAAAACAGCCCCACCAAGGTTCTCAGTGATGCAAGGACCCTCTTACTATACAGCGTTTTTCCTTTAATAACTGAAGCAAACTCTAGGCCCTTCGACTCATTACGGCTCACTGTGAAATCTTCCAGGTGTATACCTCCCTAGCATACATACTTCTCTGAAACTCCAAATCTCCTTCCAATCATCTAGCCTTTCTACTTCATTTAATGTGGACTACTACCATATCCAGAGATTCAAGAGCTAGTCTAGTATCATTTTAGCAACACTGCCCAGTATCTTTGTCTGATTATTAAACTCAGCATCATGTAAGCGTCTTTCTACATTGACAGATTCTTTATTTAATTTAGGGACTATAGCATCAACCTTTTCACCTTACACAGTGTCTACTGTGGACAGTTAGAAGCAGAAAGCTCGTGGAGATTATTACACAGATCACTTCCACTCACATTGCTTTGGCTGGGGCTCATACAGCTCACTACAAATGCATCTGAAGTAGTATAGCCCAGCTTAGTACCCAGGAAGAGTAGAAGAATACTGATTTATGTGAGAAAGTAGCATTCTGTGCCGTAAAAGGAAAGCTCATTATTTTCAGAAGACACCTATGAACTATCCCAGAGGACAAAGTAGACAAGTGCATACTTTGGATGATGTTAAGGTTTTTGCGTATGATCCAAATGTAGTCCCCTAGTGAGGGACGGCAGAGGTCAGAAAGGAAAATTTTTCCTAAATAATGTAGGTCTAAGGCTTTGAACCAGCCAAGAACAAGGAGCATTTCTATCTCCTTTCTGTGTAAATTCAGCCTTAACTTGATCTTCTGCATATTCCCATAATGGTTGCAAGAAAGGGTGAGTTCAAGAAGAAGGGAGAATGGAAGAGAAAGAGGCCGGAGTGGAGGGAGAAGAGAAGGAGAAAATGTATACCAGTCTTGACAGGCAGCACATCTGAGTCCTTGTTAGGCAGTGTTTATATTCTCCACTGGAGGAAACCAAAGGGGAAAGAATGAGGTAAAACAGACAATTGTTGCCAAGATCTAAAATCTTAACCTTCCTTCCTCAATACAGTAAAAAAAGTCCTCTGGAAATAAGATTTAATAAAATACCTTTTTATTTTTATTTATGTATTTTGTTTTTCTCCGGTACCGGGAACCGAACTCACGACCTTGCGCTTGCCAGGCAGGCGCTTTTGCCACTGAGCTAAATCCCCAGCCCCTAAAATATCTTTTACCTCAACACCAACTAATGTTTTCAAATGAAGAAGAAATAGACATGAGATCTTTCAGTTTGTCAACGCTGTGTCCTCTTTGCTAAATGGGAAAAAAATCATAGTTATTCCACAACTCTTCCAGAGCCTATAAAAAGGGCTTGCTTTTATGATGATCCAAAAACCTATTGCCTCCAATGTAAGCTCTGTCGTTATAGCTTCAAAAATATGCCCTCACGTAAACAATTTTCCGTAGTGAAAATTCAAGTAGTTAAGAAACATTTAAAATGAGACAATATGCTCTTCTTGCTGGTCGTCATCTAAACAGCGATGACAAGAGTGCAGTAAGAATGGACAGTTTTATGCTAATGTCCCTCGGGGTGTCGTTTGATATAGGAAAATCTGCATTATATCTCAAGAGTTTCAGAAATGTTCACATCTTTTGAACTGACTTTTCTCAGTCATTTATCTTAAGGAAAAAAATCATAATGAATACATTTCAAGATTCTGAATTCCAAGTAATTATTGAAATCCTCCTCACGTATTTTTCTTTTTTAAAAAGCGCAAATTAAGAAGTACGTAATTCCAGCAGGACACAAAACAGAAAATATAGATTGAAGAAAGTACATAAAGTTCTATCAGGCAAAATCTCATTCCCCAGAAATGCTCACTGCTAACATTTGCTTTCTTAGTCATCCAGATGAGTCCCAAGTAATAGGAAACACAAAATTATGAAAAAATAGCACACCATAAAATAATATTATTATGTTCTTTGGTAATATTTTCTCAATTAGTGAGAAATCATCCTCAAGTCTATAATATCATAGCATATATATCCACAACTTACTATTTAGAACCTCATAGTGTTCTATTGTGTGATAGTGTCAAAATGTTTTAACAACCCAGTGTGCCTAGATATCTGGTTTGCATTCAAGTGTTTATGATCGTATACAGCACTGAAGGAATATCCATGTACAAGAGACTTTGGACACGTTTTTGGTTGCATCTACAGAATAAATTCTGAGAACTATTTTTTTTTAAAGTAATCTATGTTTATACTCTTTGAGATATATTCTCAAATAACTTGCAGAGAAGCTTTTCCTTGCAGAGGAATTTACAAATTTTCTCTGTGTTTGGTGTACATATTTTCTTTTAATTATGATAGCATGAGATTTTGCTATCCTTTAGGTGAAAAAATATCATTCCTTAAATTTATATTGTATTTTAGTAGTATATAAGAACATCGTAAATGTTTTCTACTTATACCCTTATAAAGAAGTTTTCATTTCTGTGATGATCATCTATATATTAACTATAAATGATTTTATATTTTATTATAGATTTATGAGCTTTTTAGACGGCTATTGTTTTTCCTGCAATATGCATATAATATACATACATACTGTACTATATATGCATGTATGCATTGTACGTAAACAAATGTGTGTATATGTGTATATATTTATGTACTTTACTATAAAGCAGATTTTAAATTCTACAAAGCTAAATCTACCAATTTAATTCCATATGATGTTGGCTTTTATCTTTTATTAGTAAAATCTTTCTATAACAAAATTACATACATATTCACTTTTATATCCTCTAGCCATTTCCTGATATCATTCTAAATATTAAAGTATTAATGTATTTGCACTTTAGGAATAACTTAAGAAATGGGATTTAACTGGCTATTTACCTTTGAGAATGGTGTTGAAAATAGTCTTTTTATTCCCCCACTTGCTGGAAAGGTTACCTTTAATCATATACTAATTTAAATAGTTTAAATACCGCACACTAAAAGATAATTCAACCAATCATCAATTTAGTATAGGTCTGTATTAAATATAATTCTTATAATGAATTTATAATAATGAAATGTTTTTATCTCACGAGAGGTGGGAAGCAAGCAATTATATTTTATAAAAGGCAAGTCTAACAAAAATTTTTTCAAATATTCTAAAACCTGCATTTCAGGGATAAAAAACTGCAAATACATTAGCAATGGAAATTTTTTCTGTGTTAAGAATACAGCAAGATGTTTCTTGCCTATTTTGACATTTATGTAAGTTTTAAAAATATAGATAAGTATATAGTTTTCTTGGAATGGAAATAATTTAATATTTAAAAAAACCGTGATCAGTATACCTTGTTATAGCCTCTATCTTGAGGGGAAAATATTAAGAAAATATAAATTTGAAACTCTAAGATTTATTTTTTCAAAAGAAGATTTATTTCTTCAAAAGAAGGATCTTTTAGCATTATTGGAGTTTCCGCACTGGGGAGGATGAAGCAGCCACCGTTCTCCAGTACAGGTGAGCACTTTGAACCTTCTGCTCCCCTCACAAGCACTTATCCTAAGGGCTCCCTCTTCCCTGCATTATGGCCAACTCCAGTGCTTGCCCAACATCTGATGGGGTCAGTTTGCTGTAGAAAATCAATTAAGTACTGTTCCTACCGAGAACTTAAGTTTCCATGGACCTGTCAGTGAGGCTTGTATGAAATTGTTCATGAGGTGGCTTTACAGGGGTATGCACTTTGAGAAATTGTCAGTACTGGAACTTGTATTGATCTATGTTGAGCAGCAGTTCACGGAAATGAATAAGGTACTGTATCTGACAACTGTGAGTGCGGTAAAGAAAAAGAAAAACATAGCTAAGCCAGAGAAAAGTAGTTCTTAAAGGAGATACAGTGTCTTGCTCTGTCCAGAAAATGATTATGAGGAAAAGTCCGAGGTGTTGGGTAGAAAATTGCATTGTCTAAGATGCAGTTCTTTTCTTATCTCTCTTTAAGACCCTTTCAGAGCTTACATTCTTTGTGAGAAGTGAAGCGGCCACCAAGTGCCCACATTTCCTTCCAGCCCTCACGTTTCCTTTCTCTTCACTCCACTTGGAGAAGAGGAATCTCCACCCGCCCCAGCCAGTGGAAATCCCCACTTTCACTCTGGCTAGAGCGAGTACTCCTCAGTCACTCTGAAACGCTCCCTTGGTGTCTTTCCATATAAGCTACTCCATCCTAACCAGGTAGCAACCTGTGTGTCTGATATTTAAAAAACTACATGCTTAATTATCTAGAGACCAAACTGAATTAGAACCATAACTTTAAGTAAAAATCCATAGGAATTACCAAGAAGAGTTAGTAAAATTCCACTACTTGTATCTCTAAGATTTAGTGCAAGGATCGATTGAATCCTAACATTGGGCCAAGCAAAAAAGTAGAAGAAATATGACACATAAAATCAATTCTTTGTTTCTAAAACCCTTACAGTCTCAAAGTAAAAATGTGTGTGTGTGTGTGTGTGCATGTGTGTATGATTAGTAGTGAGCACTGATATAAAAAGTACTTTTCACTGTGAATCACAATCAAACCCTTTGAAGACCAGTGCTCTAGTTTTGATAGTAACTAGAATAAAATATGAACTTTTAAAAAGTGGCAGAACCATAATAATTGAAATTCAATTTGAAAAATCAGAAATAAAAGCTCTTTACTATACTCAGAAAGAAATATAATTACATTAAGAAGTACACACTTCCTTAAAAAGGAACAGCAATAAGCCCCAGAAAGGAGTGTTTGGAAATTAAACACATACAATAATAATTTCTCAGTGGGGAAATAACTTGGAAGAATTGTCCTAGAAAGCAAAATAACATTTACAATTTATTGGATACTTATTAACTCTATGCCAATTAAATCATGTAATTCTCACAACAATCTATAAGGTAGAAGTTATTGTTAACATCCATTTATAGCTGAGGAGACTAAACATAGAAAGGTTAAATCATTTACTGGTGTTCACACAGATAATAATTGGTAGATCCATAACCTGAACAAATTTTATTGAAAATTTCTCCGGCAGGCCAAGATTGTATTATTCTTCCTGTTCTACTCCTGATTTTCCAACCTATTAACACATCTATTAAACATTTCATAACTGCTTCAAATCTTGTTTGGATGTAGATAAACTATAAATGCAGCCAACAAGTAAGAATGCTGAGCTAAGCATTTCACAACACCATAAAGACAAAAGATGAATAAGCCACTACTTCATTTCAGTTACATGTATGTGTGCTTCTTTTCCCGTACCTTATTGTTGATGGAAGTAACATTTTGATTATATAAAGCTTAGACACAGTAGGTGCTCAGAAAATGTGGCATGGTTTAAATCAGTAGAATGTCCCACATGGTCAAAGTCTGAGATTCTCCTCAAGAAAAGAGCACGGGTTTCATTTCCCTCCTCTTAAAATTAGCAACCCCCCTTCTCACAGCCTCTGGTTCCTCTTCCATTGCCTCAGACTTTGCAGAGTTCAGGTTTTTCTTCTTTCCTGTCACATACAGCACCCCATGCTCTGAAGAACACGCAGTGATGTCCTTCCCGGAGCACCGTGGTAGGAGGTGCGCTCAAGGAATCCTGGCTCCAGGATGAACATTCAGTCCCAGCGGGATTCTAGGCAGCATTGCCACATGGGAGGCCTTTACGTTTTGGCCACCCTGAAGGAATCTGCTTCTTCAGTCCGTCTTCCTAGCCAACAGCACTTCTACCTAATCAGGTGAGGCAGGAAGCTAGTCAGTTCCCCAATTGAAAAGCTTTATACATCTTCTCCTGGGACTCCGCTGGAGATGGAAAGGCTGGCGCTACATTCTGAGTCTTTTCCTATTCTTATGAAACATGGCTACAATAATAAAGTGGGAAGGTGATGATTTGCTCAAATGCAGCCTTTAAAATGCTATCTAGATGGAGCTCTGAAGGAATGCAAAGGAGCTCTATTTCACCACCACCGGGACCTAGGGAAAAATATACCATACTCTGACTCAGTTTCCTTTTCATTAAACAGCTGGACTAAATCCATAATGCTAATCTGTTCTTCGGAGCTGCAGAGTTCCACTGCAGTACCTCAGTAAGCAGCTGAAGTAGGAGCCTGAGGTAGCCTGGGCGTATAAAGCTGGGAGACTCTCATTCTTATATCCATGGCTATTAGTATAAGATTTCATCTGTTGGATAGAGGTCCTTCTGCAAAAGGAAAATAGCAGATTTCATGACCTCTGGAATTCTCAGGAGCTCCTTCACTGATTCTACAGTATGTTTGTGAGCATAGGACTTCTTAGTTGTCCTGATTTTGAAAGAAAAATAAATTGTATAGCCTGTACTAACATTGCATTTCTTTCTCTTGTCACTTATTTGTGCATAAGGTGTAATAAAACAAATACAGCCAATGTTTAAATTGAAAACAATTGATTACAGTAAAGCACACATTGCCATTAACTGTCCTGAAAGTTGACTCTTACTTGGACCACACCCATCCCATTGTTCTTGCCAACTAAGCAGTTCTAGGAGCATGCTCTCCTGAGTGTCTTTAATTGTGGTGTTGTGGCCGCCTGCACATTCTGAGCTGATTTATAATGTTTCATTTTCCTGATCATTTTGCCTTTGGAGAAGCGCCAGAACCCGCACAGTGCCAGATCTGATGAATAAGGTGGATGAGGACACCATCGAGTTTTTACAAGCCCGCCTTTCTGTTGGACGGTGCTCTGCAGCAGCAGTCACCGTATTTTATCGCTCCTCATAAGGCCACTCGGAAAAGGGAACTTGCAGAATGGCTTTGGAAAATGGCAATAATGATGGGGCCAATATGTCCCAAATGAGGGGAGAGTGTTAAGAGCAGTGTATCTTTTACTGCAATACATTTTGCTTTAATTTAAGTATTCACTATCCATATGGAGGCAACAGAGTTTAGGAACAGAGTATGTTCAAAGGGCAGCCTCAAATAAGTGCTGTCTATCAGGGTATCGGGACAATTGCTTTAAGTCATGGTTGCACCCCTTGCCTAAGGAATCGCTCCTTACCAGTTCCAAAAGTGCATCTCAGTGGGAGAGTCTATAAAGTCAAATCAGGGTTCATGCAAATGACTGAACTCACAATAAGAAAGAGAGGTTGAACCGGAAGTCAACAGAAGAATGAGAGGGAGAGAAGGAAAGAGCTAGTGTTACAAAGCACGTGCCCCCTGCAGGCCTGGGCCTGGACAGAAGAAAGGGAGGCACTCTGATAATTTACGCCAAGAAGTTGTTCAGCGAGGTGAGGCAAATGTTCCTAAGTCCTACAATGTGTAATCAGAAGGGGCAGGATTCGCATCCAACCCTGGAGCCTTCTTCAGCTCTCAGCATTTAGTTTCCACTCCTTTAATAAGCACCATAGTTTCCAAGCCCACTGCTACACTCTGACTTTGCTGGACACCTTCTATGAAGATGTTTAGTAAAATGTTTATTTCAGGCTACTTATTGGCTCCATTGCTGTCATGCACCTGTGTCGCTTTTGTACACAAAGCACTTTGCTCACATCCTATGCTAATTCAGTCCCTGCTGTGCTTCACTTAGAACACGTGTTCTTCCCGCTCTCACTTATTCTTTCTGTGCTACAGATTCTGTGAGGACACTTCTGGCTGAGTGTCTCAACGCATATCACATCCAACAATTTGAAAATAAGATTCCCTGGCTTGAATTTCCCCAGACTAACTTTTCTCCCATTTCCCATCCCCGTTAATGCTGTTCAACAACGTAAAACCCTCAGAGCTGGCCTCCTCGGCTTCATTTCCAGCCACTATCACTTCCTGCCCAAGGGGTCTCCTCCCTGCTTCGTCTCTTCACAGCCCCACCTCTACTCCTTGGCGGAGGTCCCTCCCTTTGTTTCAGAGTAGTGTGATGACTTTAAAGCCTCAGATTTTCATCCATGTAGTTCACTTTCTACAACTGAGTCTCTATTTAGAATATTCCAGATTATTCATCCCCTATTTTTTTTTTAAATCTCGGCCCCCTTGATCTTCAGATTACACAATTTTCCAGGTTCTAACTTTTGTGGCAACTCCTTCTCACTTTTATTCATTGGCTTTATTCACTTTCTGCATTAATCCTTTGCTTCTTTTCCCCAGTCAGAACTTTCTTGCCTTGTGTTTTGCTCCATTTTTATGTGTCTCCGCCTTTGATGTGGAGCCCCCTTGCCTGAATGCTGATAACATGAAAGGTTCATTTGCAGCCTTCACACCTTACCCAAGCTCCAAAGCCACATTTCTCTCTACTACTGAGCTCATGGTTTTCTCCACCCAGTCCTCTCTTCTGGATTAATGTTCTTTCTGAACAGTATCGCAAGCTACTATTCTCCAAATTGAGAGGGCTGGAATAAAACCTCACCCTGTCCTAATCTTCCAGTCTCCAAAGCAATTTTATCATCTACTTCGAATACCTCACCTTTGAAAGGTCTTAGGATAATTTTTCTCATTCCCTTTCTAATTATTTCTGTCCAGTTTTTAAATCATCTCATGTCTGAAATAAGGCAACTACTTCTCTGAAAAGTCTTACTTCTGTTCATTTTATCCATTAAGTCCAAAGTCATATCTTTAAGAATCATTCCTGCAGGTGCACTTTAGACTTTAAAAGCCTCTAGTTTCTCCAGACTTTTAAGCAATATAAAATTAGGTTCATCATACAAAAGTCTTTGCGGTTGCCTATTATCAAATAAGGACTGCTTGCCCCAACTATTTTGTTTCAACCAATACTAATGGCCAAGGAAACACAGGTTGGTGGTTGGTTATTCAGTGTAGGTTAGTGATTGGGCCAGAGTACTTGTGAGTGAATTTGTCAGTGGTAAATGGTTATTGTCTTTATACACATGGTTCCAAGAAGCAAGGTCGTGTGTTTCACCTGCACTGAACTGGAAATTGAGTAAGTTAAAAGTTAGACCCCAGTTTACAGGTAAAACTAAACTGGATTCAAAGGTACATAAGCAGGAGGTCTTACACCTTAGATTATAGTGTTTTGCCAAGTAGAGCTTCAAATAAAATACTAAAAGAGTGTACTGGGGGCTGGGGACTTAGCTCAGCAGCAAAGCGCCTGCCTGGCAAGTGCAAGGTCATGAGTTCAGTTCCCGGTTCCGGAAAAAAAACAAAAAAAAAAAAAAAAAGAGTATACTGGAAGGTGTATCTCTAGTCTGTCTCTCTTTTATCTCTATCTATCTATCTATCTATCTATCTACCTGATTCTATCTATCCATTTGTTCTATCTATCCAGGTATTGCATTAATCCTTTTTCCATTCCTATAATTAAATGCCTGAGAGTGAGCAACTTAAAAAGAAAATGGGTTTATTTAGCTCCTGGCCTTGGAGGCTGAAAATCCAAATAGCAAGAACAAGAACTCTGGCAAAGTTCTTGTGAGTGATGGCGGCACGGGGAGGGGGTGTCAGCAAAGGGGAATCACAGGTGAGACAGGAATTCAGGGCTCAAGCTTAATATTCTATAGCAACACTCTTCCACAAACCAGCAAGAGTCCCAGAAATACTTAATCTCTTTCTAGGACAGTACTCTGAATGACCTAAAGCCCTGCCACTGGGCCATACCCCTTAAAGGTTCCATGGCTTCTCTCTTACCATCAATACTCTGTGCCCAAACTTCCTCCACATTAACCTGAAACAGGAAGTTATACAAACACACACACACACACACACACACACACACACACACACAATATTCTAGCCAATTAGAGAACAAAGCTATGACAATGGTCTTATAACATTTAAGGAAGCTAGAAACTTTTTGTCACTGCATTAGCATAGCACAACACATTACTTGTGGATTTGTAGCAGACCTTGCTGCTTGGAACCATGCATATAGAGACAATGACCATTTACAACTGACAAATTCCCTCCCTAGTACTCTGGCCCAATCACTAACCAATAATACAGTTGAACATACAACTCTGCAGCACATAATATTTGATAACCAATGACAATGTTGTTAGTTTATATACCTTCTGCACTTGTATTTTATCATTCTTTTAGAGTCTTTCATGTAAGTAGAACTTACACAGTTTTTAAAAAATTTACTGTAAAGCTGTGCTGGGTTATGCTGTCAGCAGTCTCCAATAGCTCATGTTAACCATGTCTCTTGATTGCACTGAAAGGCCACATTGAGGGGGTGGCCTATACCATATAGGTGTCCTCACACAAAGATGGAATTAACTAAGAATGCACCTGTCAGGACCGGTCTCTGCTGGTCAGCGATCCATTACCATATATGGATATACACATACACATAAGAGGTAAGATCCTAAAACACTGCTCATGTTTAAATTACACATATTGATTATAAGAAAAGACACATTGGCATTCAGCTTTCTCAACAAAACTCTCTCTTGCTCAATACACCCTTATTCCAGGCCTCTTGCCACATTCTGAAGGAGCTCTAGAAGTCCACAACCGTGTCTTTAGTTCTGCTTCTGTGGCTGCCTTGATGTTCTGAATTGATTCAAAAGATTTACATTTCAGGGCCTGTTAGACTTTGAGGAAGAGCCAAAGTCACGTGGCTGAGTGTCTTAAGGCATGTCAGATCAGGTGAAAAAGGATGAGGACACACTGTCATGGTCTTACTATCCTTCTTTTCCACTCTATGGCATGGGGCAGCGGCATTCACCTTTTTTTTTTTTTTTTTTTTTACCACATCCTGTAAAGACACTCACAAAAGAGGAATGCCAAAACTGCTTCAAAAAGTGGCAAGCATAGGACATGTATGGGAAGCAGGGATAGTATTTTGAGTTGGGTTAATGGCAATATGCTTTTTAAAAAACTTTTGTAATACATTTATTTTTTATTTTAAAAATTTTAAAAAACTAACAAAACAATGATGAGGACAAAATCAAAACAACACAAAAACAACAAAAACGATATATGCCTTTTAACGTAAATTTTAAAAATTTGTACATCATTCACAATAACTGTCAGTCTTCTCTTGTATGTATATGTGTGTGACTATACATATGCTTTTGGCTAGTGTCCTTGTACCATATTTTGGTCAGAAATCCAGAAGGGGAAAATTGCAAGGGAAAAATATTTTCACCTCTAATTTTTAGCACTATTTAAAAAAAAAGACGAGTGCTGGGCATGGCGGGGCATGCTTGTAATCCCAGCACTCGGGAGGCTGAGGCAGGAGGAACTTTGCAAGTGTAAGACCAGCCTGGGCTACAAAGTGAGCGCAAGGCCAGACTGAACTGCATGGCAGATCCTGTCTCAAAAAGACATTAAAAAAAAAAAAGAAGAATCTAGGTTTTGTGAAACCACACGCTTGTATTAACTTGGGGTTCTTTAAGAAAATAATCACAAAATTATAAGTATAAAATCCCTATATACTACAAATTTTAAAAATCTGACAAACCAAAAGAATTAAAAATCTAGAATGTTATCATTTTTTATTAACTACTGTCCTATCATGCATTTTTAGTACCACTTTTGCTAATGTTTAGGGCTGCAAACTCTGATCCTTCACTTGCAATATTTTCTGTAGAACAGCAAGATTATTAATTAGATTTAATAGCTGAATTTCTTCTGGCATGGTTAATGTAGATTTGTTTTTTGTTGCTGACATAAAAGAGTTTCTCTGTGCTGAACAACTCATTTCTTACGATGCTTCTGTTAGGTGGGTTCGGTTCCGCACATGTGGCCCTCCCAGCTCAGCAGGAAGCACAGTGAGCACCCCGCCCTTTTGCCCACCCTAGCCCAGTTAAACTCAGGCAAATTCTTATGGGCTTCACCCGCCCCCCACACACCTCTTATACTGCCCCACCACAATAACCCGTATTGTAATGGAAACGGATTACTACAAGCAGGATGCAGAACAGCATCTGACACCAATCACTTCCCTTGGGGTCTAAGATATGGTCCAAACGCATGAGATATAAAGCGGGCAGAGCACTGAGGGCACTGTAGGTAAAGGCAGATACCTTGCTGAGAGCGCCCAGCCCAACTAGTGTCAGGACCACTCTGCCTGCCAGGGCTCCAAGCCTCCAGCTCCCCGCTTTTATGAGGCTCCCTGCTTCTTAGGTGAAGGGCACATAAAGATACAGACAGACCTTTTGCACACCCATGCAAAAGGTCCTGAAACATAGCATATGTATCTCCCTAACAGATTTTACCCCTGAAAAAATACTTTCGTGGCAGGCTTTTTCAAGCACCGCTTCTTTCTACTTAAAACCTCTCCTTCCTTTTCTCTGGGCACCATACCCCCATTCATCGTTCCACAGGTCGCTAAACTGCGACGCAATTTCTGGGGACCCGCGCGAGAAAGAGAATCGCAGCCCGTGGATTTTAACCATGCATTTTATTACAACAGGCGCCACAGGGCATTACAACAGTGTCACCGTGCGGGTGCCACAGCGAGACAAGCGCGGGAGCTCTGTCCACTAACTTCCCATCCACTGCTTTACAGTCACTTGTCACGTAGTAGGCCTTCAACGACGACTGCTAACGAATGACCGGAATTCACCAGCACCGCCGCATCACGTCGCATCACCGGCAGCATCTCGCAGCAGATCTTGAACACGTTGTACAACAAGTTCTTTTTTTTTTT
>NW_004955423.1:22835717-22852944 GCF_000276665.1 Chinchilla lanigera
GCGCGAGGGCAGCAGCGGCGGCGACGGCTGCCCAGGTGGCGACGACCTCGTGGGTCCCCCAGCGTGGCCGAAGAAGCGGTCAGCGAAGACCCGGCTCCTGGCGGAGGCTGAAGCGAAGTGAAGCGCGTCTGAGGAGAAGTGAAAATGGAAGGCTCCGGAAGTGGGCGGGGCGGGAAGGAGGAAGGTTCCAGAAGTGGGCGGGGCCAGAAGGGAAGGTTCGAGATGCCGGCCGGGCATCAGGGAAGGGCCCATATATGGTAGGGGCCGGAAGTAGAGGAGGTGAAAATGGGCGGAACTGAAGTGGGCGGTGATGATTCCGGTGGGGGCCAGGATTCTCTGAGGGTGGCGTCAGGGGTCAGAGGTCAGCAGTTAGGGGCATGCGCAGAGTTCACCGAGCAATCCGGGCAGCTCTGCTCTATCTAACCTATGCCCTAGTTTGAAAGGTTATGAACTGCCGCACGTGGTGGCGCATACGTGTAATCCCAGCGCTCGGGAAGCTGAGACAGGAGGATCTTGCAAGTTCGAGACCAGCCTGGGCTACAAGGTGAGCTCAAGGTCAGCATAGAGACCCTGTCTCAAAAAGACCAAAGAAAAACAAAAGTTATGAACGTTAGTGTAGATTTTTTTATTTGATCACCTGGATGATTTACGTAAGCATCTTATTTGAATATTGTTCAAATGGGACCATTTCACTAAGTGTAGTGGTTTTTGTGATATATTTAATATCCTAAAGCTTTACCTGAATAGCAGTTCTCCTGGATGACTTCAGTACTTACTCCTCTGACTCCTCTGAGGAAGGCGTTGGAGATCAGGGGCAATCACTCAAGTGCTGAATTTCATCAACTTTGCACTGTCTTGTTTCTATTGAATTTTTAATCTTGCAACATTTCTAGCATCCAAGGACTTACTCTTTTCTTGTGTTTCATTTTATAAACTTATTATCTTCCTGATAATTCTGAGATGAATTTGAATATTTTGAATTTACTCTCATAATACTTTCCCTAATATTGAACAAAATTTGAGGGAATCTTTTTATATTTATATAATTTTAAATTTACAGAGAGGTGTCAAAAAAAATACAAAGGATTTTTACTCAGATTCACCAGTTGTACACATTGGCTTTGTCTATCTTGCGCTCCAGCTATATACATAAATTTTTCCCTCCATCATTTGATAGTCAGCTACACATATCATGCCCTTACAACCCTAAATACTGCATGGAATACTGAATAATTATCTAAAAATTGTTTTCTTCAAAAAACCCCCAAGTCTGCAACTGTATTTCTGTAGCCTTTAAAGAAAGGAATCATTTCCAGTTTCAATATGAAGTTGTTTTTGAATTTTGCTGTCCTGTTTATGTTCGGTTTCTGTAGTCTCAGGGCATACAATTTTTATTTTTTATGTATGAGAGTAATTTCCTTTGCCTCCCTAAAACTGAACTGTAATTTTGGGAGGTTTACTTTACTGGAAATGCTGATAAAACTATTTCAAAGGTTTAAGAATTAATATCACATGGTAGCAATAGGGAAAAAGAAACTGTATACCTCAAAATTATGTACCCTCTTTTATGTCTTAGCCAGTATAAAATATTAAGATGTATCCTTATTAGTAGATCAGGGTTTATTTATATAACGTTTTAGAAATGTCACTTTACACTGCACTATACTTTTATCTCTGTCTGCCTAAGACCTGGTATAGTGTGAGCACATCATTGGTATTCCATAAGAATTTGTGGAATGAATGTAGTGCATATTCGGTGTATTTTAAATCAATAATCACAGAACTCAGCTTAACAATGTGTCTTCTATTTTCCTTTCCCCCTCATTTTCTCTGAATAGGACAGGAGAAAAAAGACACTAACCTACTAATTAAGTCACTGCCCTTGGAGACTCAAAGAACTAAATGATTTGTGTATATAAAACTTTAAGGATATTTGTACTCTGGAAATATGGTGGATGGTTTTGAATGGTAATTTTGTGTATATACCTCCCTAAGTCTCATATGCCCTCCCGTTTTAGCAGCCAATCTTTCTGAAAGACTATCCTGACCTTCGCTTTGCCTCCTCCCATATGCTCCTTAACTAAAAGCTGGCAATTCCCTGTGTGTTCTTATCAGTCCTTTCCTGGGAAGTCTGAAACCCTCATTCTAAATCCATATGTCAGTTCAGGAGCCACTTCTTATTTGACTTTTTACTTGCTTGCTTTCTACTGACAAACCCTTTCTTAAAACAAACAAAAAAACAAAAAACCAACTCTATTATCTTGGTTCCTTATTTTTTGCTTTCTCCTAGACTTCTTACTTTTGACCTCTTCATTTATTCCTTAAATGTTATGTCTCAGGCTTGTTCATTCTTCTTCTTGTAATCACTGTACCACACTCTCACCCTTGGGTAATTCCAGACCAGTGATTTTTAAGTCCTCATCATCAGCCCAAACTTCTCAGTCTGTATCGTACTGCACCGCATTGCATCGCACTTGTTCGGCAGTCACTAGTGTGTGTCTTCAAACAATCGTTCTCCCAACAGCCTACTCCTGTGCCTGTGTTCCTTATTTTAGTTAATTCCAGGACTCTTGTTTTCTATGTTTTCTCAGTTCATTCCTCTCCTAGCCTCTTAGTTCTAAATTTTATCAATTTTACTCCCTCCACCTTAGTGATACATCACAGCTACTGCATTTCCATTGCAGTTACTGAAGGACTACATGGACCTGTCTCCTTATAGCCTGTCTCCTGGGTGCTTACAGTGTTATCAGATTAGGGTCCCTACAAGCACTCTTGCAATGTTACTTTCTGTTTAACACCCTTGATGATTTCATGAACTCTTTAAACAGAGCCAGTGTTCTTAACTTGGTATACAAGGTCTTCTCCTATGTCTTCCCCACCTAAAGTTCTGATAAAGCAGACTTACAGTTCTTCTGATGTCCCATGTGGCCAATGCTCCATACCTTGGTGGATGGAGTATCCTTTGTATCAAGTGCCCTAGCCATTCTTTCGGCCCAGAAAATTCCCTGCATCCTTGCAGGCTCAGTATGGTTGTCTCTCTATGAAAATTCTCCTGCTCTGTTCAAGGAGAATCTAACTTACTTTTATGTCACACTGTAATTTCAACCTACCTCGATTGTACCACTTATTGTAGTGTATTATTTCTGTTTTCTAAAAATCTGCTTTATTAGAATGTGAGCTCTATAAGGGCAGGAAAAAAATCTGGGTTCATTTGGGATCTTTATAGCATTTAGCATTTAACAAATATTTTTGAACAAATTGCTTTTAAAGTGACCACTTTATTTTATTACAAGTCATACCTTCATGCTCTTCACTTTATAGCAAGGATCAAGTAGGCCTCAAAAATTTGTAGACTTTTGGAGATCAGAAAAGGTGAAATTGTATTCAATTATTAGATTGTTAGAACGTCAAAGAAAAAAATCATCTGTTGGTATTATCTCTCAGTATCAAACACATATCTGACAGTGAAATCTGAACACAATCAGTGAAAGAACATTGAGGTAGAAGAAATAACATTTATCACCTATGTATTGGGTACTAAGGGTTAGTCTATCTGTTTCACATGAAATATTTCACCTAATCCTTACAGGGACCCTACAAACAAGGATGTTATCCTGCTTCTCAAAACTAAAGATATCAAAGCTTAGTAAGGTTATATAAATGGCCCAATCATGTGGACATCAAATAGAAGAAATAGGATACAGATACTAGTAGGCTCAGTCCAAACACACTACATAGAACCACTTCACTGTGTTGTAAGAAATCAATATTCAGTGGTCTGGGTCACTACATAATTCACTTTTATTGCTAGCAGCAATGGTTGAGTGAGCTCTGTAACTTTATTTAAGTCACATACTATAAAATATCAGTCAACTGGAAAGCTGAAAGCATCTCACTAATTGAATTTTTTGATGAACATTTTAGTAACCATTCCTTTGCCTTAGTAAATGGAGAATATAAAGCACAACCAAATCCTTATATTCAGATTTAGAATCTCCCAGGTTCTCAGTGACCTCCTTTGAATATTAGTAGTTATTTTCCACACATGGCTGCAGGAAAACTGAAAAGCATGTCTGGATATTAGACAAAATGGAAAAGGATGAAGGGCACTTAGAATCCATGATCCATGATGCTGTAGCTTCTGAAAAGCGTAACACACAGGGAGCTGCTCAAAGAGCCCTGCTCATCTCAGACATGGGATGTTGATTAACTTAATTATACTAGTGTTATTGGTCCATTGAATGTTGTTGTGCTAGGTCTATTTATCCACTTATTCGTTTACTTCCTGATTCATTTTATTACTTTTTTCCTCAGGTCCTGTTCTCATCCTGTCCACCACAACATTTTAATGTGTATAGGACCTCTTATTCTTTTTATTTCCTCTTGAAAAATATAACAGTGCCCTTTTCCCATGCATTTTAAATTCACATAAATGTTCTTTTATTTAATAACTTGTTCGTTTTAGTCAGCGCTGTGCATCTGAGGCCTATCCATGTTGCACCGTGCGACAGTCCACTGTTTCTAATGTTGCAGAGTTCCGCCTGATGTTCATCCACCATATTTTACCTTTTCATTCTCTGTGTCCAAGACTCTGGATTAAAAAGTACCTAGAGTGTCATACATTTTTCTGGCTCTTTTGGATCTGTGTTTGGGGGAAGAAATATAGTTAATTGCCATCAAAGACTGTACCTACAGAGCCCCCTGCAACCAGTACTTGACTCACTAGTGAATCCACAGTATCTAGCAAAGAACGTATATCGCACAAGGATGCTCTTTGTTTTGTCTCAAATTGAATGGATCAGAGAGGGTATGAATGGTTTCAGAATAAATGTCCTGCCCCAGAGAGCTGACATTTCAAGGATATAAATGGGTATAAAAAAAATAAATACCAGTGGAAATAAAAATAAGGCTAAAAGTGGTCGAGAAAAATGGCTGACTAGAGGTACCTAACACCCGTATGTCCTATAAAAGTAAGGGACCAAAACAAGTATTGGGATGCAGATATTTCAAGGAGGATGTTGGGGTGCATAGGGGAATGCTAGAGAGCCTGTAGAACCAGCAAAATAGGATTACTCACAGAGAAGAGTAAGCACCCTACCTCTCACAGTTAGGATCAGCCCAGAGCAGAATGCAGTTCCCCCTGCAGAGAAGGGTTAAGAAGGGAGACTGCAGTGGTTCCCATTAATGCTGTGGACACTTGCAGTGTTTGCCCCCAGAATATGCTGCAGTCCCTGGGGGATCTGGTCCAGTTTAGAAAACTTCCTAGAGCTGAAATGGCTGTTCTACCCCTAGAAAAGGAGATCACATAGTGCTTCACCCCTGCCCCCACTGCAAGACTAACGTTACAACAACTCTGTCTAATCCTTTCTTGAAATTAGAGCTTCTGCCAAATTGCTTCCTGTTCTGGGAGCCACTAGGGACTGGGTTTCTCCATCCCTGAGGCTGCACAGACTTTATGCCATGCTCATGCACAACATGGCATCATTTCCAACCAAGCTGCTTCTGTCCCATATCCCTAGGAGCACACCAGGTAAGACATGCTCCACCCTCCACTACCTAGTGACTGCAATGCCCAAAGCTCAACCTCTCAGAACTTAGGTCCAGTGTCCAGGCACTGGAGTGCACTTGGTCTCCTTACTCTGAAAAGATAAGTGGTCCTGCCCATGAGAGAAACTGCCCAAGCCAGACCTGCACAGAGTATAAAGTCTCACCTTGCATATGTGCTGATTCCCAGAGAGCCCCAGGCCGAACCAGCAGACTGATGACACTTCTATAGGCTAAGTCACACAGGTCTCCATGGGAATTGCTGACTTTGACTACAGCTAAAAAATAACTACATAGAGACTATACTACTATGTCCACTGGAAACTAAAGCACAACTCTACCCAACCAACACACAAGGATGCGCCTAAAGGAGAAGCCTTTTCTTACAAACATCACTCTATAAAATTAGGAAAGGCTACCATTCCACCAGGTGCATGTGTATCAACGCAGGGACAAGGCACATCCAATAAAGTGAGGTACTATTTCAATACCGAGAACCACAATAAAGATGAAAATATATGAATTGCTTGAAAGGAAATTCTAAGCAAAAATACTTTTAAAATTTTAGTGACATACAAGAAAATGCACACAGGCAAGTCAACAAAATTATAAAAACAATTTGTGAAGTGAATGAGAAATTCAGGAGGTATCATTTTTTAAAAAGTAACCAAACAGAAATCTTGTTTTTTAAAAAGTAACCAAACAGTAACCAAACTGAAGAAATCAATGAATAAAATTAAAAATTACAGTTGGGAGTTTCAGTAGCAGATTTAATCAAATGGAAGATACAATTCTTGAGGGCAGTTCTTCTGAAATGACCCAGTCAGAAGAAAAGTAGGAATGAAAACAGCTAAAAACACTTACGGAATTCAGGACTATCTTTAGGCAAAAATATACAAATTGTTTAAAAAATTTAAAAAGTCTTATATTAAGTTTCAGAGTGAGGAGAAAAGCAAAAGAATTACCTAATAATACTGGAAAATTTCCTAAGTCTTGTATAAGATAGGGACAGCCAGTTTTGTGAAATTAACAGAAATTCATATAAAGTCAAACCACAGGAGTCCTCCTTGGAGCACATTATAATCAAATACAAAAAGCAAACAAACAACACTCCCACCAACAGCAGAAAATGGCTCCTTCTCCCCATAGCCCTGCAGCACTTGTTACTGGTTGATTTCTTGATAATAGCCATTCTTTGTGGACTGAGATGGAATCTCAGCTTTGTTTTAATTTTCATCTCTCAAATGAATAGTGATGTTGGATATTTTTCATGTATTTGCTGTTTGCACTTCTTTGAGAAGTGTGTACTCATTGTAGATGCCAGTTTTTGGACTGAGTCTTTAAAATTGGGGGCATATGGTTCTTTTTGAGGTCTTTATATATTCTAGATGTTAGTCCTTTTTCTGAGAATAGTTGGCAAAAGTTTTTTCCCACTCTGTCAGTTGTCTCTTTACTCTGCTGGTGATTATTTTTGCTTCACCAAGCTTTTTAATAAGCAGAGATACCAATTGTTGATTATTTATAATATTTCCCATGCAATCATGGTTTTGTTCATAAAGTCTTTGCCTATACCTGTATCTTCAAGAATTCTACCTATTCTCTCTTCCAGTGGATTTAGTGTTTCTGTATTAATGTTTAGATCTTTGATTCATTTTGATTATAGTTTAGTGCATGGTGATAGACATGGATCTTAGTTTTCAAAATGTGGAAAGTCAGTTTTTCTATCACTGTTTATTAAGGATGCTTTCTTCTAGTGAAGATGTTTGGCCCTTTTTTTCATGAGAAGGTGGCTGAGTGTGTTTGGAGTTGTTTCTGCATCTTCTGATCTGTTCCATTAACCTTTTAGTCTTTTTTTTTTTTTCTTTGCAAGTACTGTGCTGTTTTTATCATAGTAGCTTTGTAGTATTTTCAAGTCAGGGATTCTGATGCCACCTGCCTTGCTTTTGTTGCTCAGAATTGTTTTTGCTATTCTAGGTCTCTTTTGGTTCCAAATTAATTTTAGGGTTATTTTCTCTAATTCTTTGAGGTATTCTGTTGATATTTTGATTGGGATTGTTTTAAATTTCTATAACAATTTTGGAGTATGCCCATTTTCACTATATTGGTTCTTCTTACCCAAGAGCAAAGAGTATCTTTCCATTTTCT
The DNA here is from genome assembly GCF_000276665.1 of Chinchilla lanigera. Taxonomy (NCBI): domain Eukaryota; kingdom Metazoa; phylum Chordata; class Mammalia; order Rodentia; family Chinchillidae; genus Chinchilla; species Chinchilla lanigera. The sequence goes on from NW_004955423.1 coordinate 22,843,407, forward strand.
GATCTCCTCCTTGATCTCCTTTTTCAGAGTACTATAGTTTTTAATGTATAGATCTTTTACTTTCCTTGTTAGACTGATTCCGAGGTATTTCACTTCTCTTGAATGCTATTGTGGTTTCCCCAATTTCTCTCAGAGAGTTTGTTATTTGTGTATAGGAATGCTACTGATTTATGAATGTTGACTTTGAAACCAGCTACTTGACTAAGTTTGGTTATTAAATGCAGAAGTCTTTTGGGGGAGCTTTAGGGGTCTTCTATGTAGAGTGTCATGTCATCCACAAATAATGATAGTTTAACTTCTTCCTTTCCTGTCTTTTTTCCTTTTATTTCTTTCTCTTGTCTAAATACTCTGGCTAGTGGTTCCAGAGCTATATTGAGTAGGCTTGTGACAGTGGACTTCCTTGTCTTGTTCCTGATTTTACAGAGAAAGCATTCAGTTTTTTGTTCATTTAGTATGATGCTGGCAGTTGGTTTGTCATAGATAGCTTTTTATCAGATTGAGATAAAGATCTGTTCCAATTTTCTGTAGAGTTCTAATCATTAATGGGAAATCAGTGTGGTGATTCTTCAGAAAACTAAAACTAGAGGTTCCATTTGACTCGTTTTCCATTTTATGGTATCTTCCCAAAAGAATTAAAAGCATCACACCACAGTGATGTATGCACAACCATTAGAGCAGCACAGTTTATAATAGCTAAATGTTGGAAACAGCCCAAATACAAATCAACCAATGAATGAATTAAGATGTGGTATTTTTTTCTAGAATGGAGTACTACTTAGCCATGAAGAAGGATAAACTGGAGACATTTCTAGGTAAATGGATGTACCTCGAGACCATACTATGAAGTAAAATAAATCAGACACACATATGTAAATACCACATTGTTCCGTGGTGTGAGAAGCTGCAAGTGTAAATAAGGACCAAAATGTATAATAGATATTGTGAAATAGGAAGAAAATGCCCAAATTGGAAGGGGAACTAGGGAGGGTGTTGGAGAAAAGGAAGGAAAAGAAAAACAAGGAAAAAATAAAACCAAAGCTTTGTAAGTAAGGAGGAGAAGGGGGCTGAAAGGAGGGTAAGGGAATGGGAAATAGAAGAGTCGATCTATCGTGTACATAAACAGTGTGGTGGTCCACACCTGTAATTCCATCACTTGGGAGGCTGAAGCAGGAGCATCATTGTGAGTCAGAGGCCAGCATTGGTTACAAAGTGAGCTCAAGGCCAGCCTGGACTGTACAGTGAGACTCTGTCTCAAAAAGACAAAAAAAAAAAAAAGTATTTTAACCACAAGTGAAAGGATGATAACTACTAAGATAAAAACATAAAAAAAAATCAATGTCGAGGATAGAGGTAAATTCATAATCAAATTCACAGTGGTACATCACCATAATGGTAATGTGTAATCTTGAAGATGGGCAGGGTGTGAAGGAGGGGGATAAAGAAAGGTTAGATTTGATAAGTACCTGACGTGCACATGTGTTGAAATATACCAGGCCCCATTAAAACATGTTAAGCAAAATTAAAATAATTTTTAAAAGACTCAGGTATGGGTGGATTTCAAGATGGCCGAGGTGAAATAAAAGTTCCCGGCTTTCATCTACTCCATAAAAAAGAGCCAAAGGAAGAGGTATCTAAATGGTAATGTAAAAGTAGGTCACTGCCCACCGGAAGTCACTAGAAATTAGTAAGAGAGACCAGAACCTTGCAAGATTCAGAGACTGGAGCCACAGCATAGCAAGAGGAACACAGTGTTCCTCCCCCGTCATCCTGGCTCCACAGCGGAGGAGGGGGTGTCTGCCTCTGCAGGGCTAAGAGTGAAAGAGTCTCAGCAAACTGTCAGCATATATGCTGACAATCCTAGCTACCAGAATGTTTCACAGTCCTCATGGCTGGCACCCCACCTAAGTAACGTGAAATCCACACTGGAGAGTTAGTTAGAAAAGGATCTCACAGCATTCCCCAGCAAATTATCAGGGTGTTATCATAAGGGACTACCTTGAGAAAGGAACAGTTGTATGAATTTAGACCACTCAGATTTTCCTCTCTAGGACCCCATAGACATTCCACTGCACTGCCTCAGTGGATCATGCCTCACAAACCCAACTTGGTCTTGCAGAGTGACTCTGCCCCAAACTTGCTGGCTCCCTGTACTATAGGGGAAAGACGGTATGATGTAGAAAGAAATAGAGGGTACCACCTTCCCAAGAGATCAGGGACCACAGATCCCCCCCACAGTTTCCCGTGCACAGTCACCTGCTACCAACAGTGTGGGGCAGGATCACGTGGTTTTGCTGCCCCACCCATAAGGCTGTGCTGGGCTGAAGGGGCCTCGGGTGAGGCCATGGCTCTGACTGTCATGCTGCCCCGGGACCAGAGGGCCAAAAGAGGCAGAGCAGGAGCTTTACGTGGTTCTGGCCACATCTTGTTCCCATTCGCCCCTGGGCAGACACTGCAGATAGAGCTGATCAGGGAGTCCCGGCCATGGCCCTGGCTCAGAGCATGCACAGCTAGCTGGGAGGTCAGCAGCCCATTCCTGGGCAGGGACTGCATCGGTAATGGCAGGGAGAAGCACCACAGTTCCAGCTGTCACATACCTGTGTGGTTACCACCACCAGATGCACACACACTTGGTACTGGGTCTGAGTACCTCATAAGGGGTGCTGTACTTCTTGCCACTTGCACTCCAAACACAATGTTGGAGCCTGAGCCACTGTCTCATCTGAAGACAAGTGCTTCAGACCCTCACCACTACTTGTGGCACCAGTGCCAGGGCCTCTTGTCAGAGCTAATATCAACAGTGTCAGAGGAGACCCCCATTACCTAACGGGGCAACACTCCCAATGTAGGAACAATCATACATTTAGCAATGCAAACCCACCGCTGTCTGCACCACATCCGAACTGCTGGAATGTTTGTGGGTCTGCAGAGACTGTGTGTCTGAGTGCAGCCCAAACTTACTAAGAGCAGCTAAGAGCTACAGGGAGGTTACATGAGGGTACAAACTAGAACCACAGCGAACACTGCAGAACAGACTGATCCCTGAAAACACATCTTTAGGAGGAAGACATTTACCAGGAAGGGCACCTCATAAAAATGGTAGAGGTAACTGACCCACCAGATTCACAGACCTCAGTGTAAGAACAGAACAAATATTTTACAAGACAGCATAATAAGATACTTCTAAAAGATCATAACATTTTAGCGGGATTTCAAAGAAGTGAACATAGATAAAATGTCTGATAAAGATTTCAAGAGAATGATTATAAATAGTTTAATGAGATTTAAGAGAATACAGATAAACAGTGATATGAAATTAAGATGATAGTGTAGAATATGAATGAGAAACTGAGCAAAGAGAGATTTTGAGAATGAACAAGAAAGAAAGCTTGGAAATGAAGAGATGAATAAATCAAAGAAAACAATAGTTGACAGTCTCAGCCACAGCCAAGATCAAAGGAAAGAGTGAAGAGAGCATTCCAAACCCTCCGGACACCACTGCATGGGTACATATGTGGGTCTGTGAAAGGCAAGATGGAGGTTAAAGACATAGAAAACTTACTCAATGATGTAATCCCAGAAAACTTCCCTACTTTTGGGAAATGCATAGACCTCTCTGTGTAGGACACTTATCAAATCCCCAGAAGACCTTAGAAATCCAGAATAAATGAAAAAATTCTGGACACAAGTGCAAAAAGTTACAAGGTTGGCAAGGATGTGGAGAAAACAATGTTTTCACATGGTTGGCGAGAAAGTAAATTAGTGTGCTGGCGTTATGGAAAACAGTAGGGAGGTTCCTTATAAAAATAAAAATAGAAATATCCCATGCCCCACCCATCCCACCACTGGACATATATCCAAAGGAAATTAAATGAGTGTGTCACAGAGATGTCTGCACTCCCATGTGTATTACAGCACTAGTCACAATAGCCAAAACAGAACAACCCGAGTCTCCATCATGAGTGAAAAGACAAAGAAAATGTATACATACATAAAGGAATATTATTCACCCATAACAATGAATGAAATCCTATTGTTTGCATCAACATATATAAAACTAGAAGGCATATATATGTTAAGCAAAATAAAAGGGACTTAAGCAGATAAGTGCCACATGATGTCACTCATCTGTGTCATCTCAAACATCTCACAGAAGCAGGGAACAGAACAGTGGTTACAAGAGAAAGTGGAGGAGTGGGGGTGGGGTGGGGAAAGGATGGTCAGTGGGTACAAAATTACAATTATGTAGAAGAAATAAGTTGTGATGTTTTATTGCACAATAAGGCAAGTATAGTCAATGATCATGTATTATTTCAGAATATCTAGAACAGGATTTTGAATAATCCCATCATAAAGAAATAATAAGTATTTGAGGATGTGGATACCGTAATTACCCCAACATGATCACTGCACATTGTAAGTATACGTTAAAGCATTTATGTACAACTATTCATGTGTCAATTTAAAATTTAGCATGTACGTTTATAAAATAATATAAGCATTTGGGAAAAAATAAAACAGGATAAAGACTTATCAAGAAAAATAAGGTAAAACAGAAAAAAAAGAATGATAGACTCCTAATTTAAATCTGTGGTCAAGAAAGTTCTATCTGTTGAAATGAAATGTGGTCAGAGACTGAAATTAAGTGAGAAAGAGGGTCTTGTGCAACACACACTGGTAAAGGAAGAGCAAGTGCAAAAGCTTTGAGATGGTGTGATCTCATTATGTTGGGGAGAGCCCTCAGGGGCACAGCGTGGGGGGCCAGAGCAGCAAAATGAAGGAGGAGTACAAATGGAACAGTATTTATTTCTTTATTCTGTGTGTCAGGAAACCATTGGAACCTTTGAAAAGTGAAGCCACACAGAAGGTCTGAAAAGAATCACTGACTGCCGTGTGGAGAACAGACCAAAAGAGAGGCTTCAAGAGGAAGAAAGGAGATGAATTCGGGGACCACATCCAGCTAAGAGTGTTTGCACACAGTATACTGGTGAGAAGTCCGGCAACAAGTGTGTTCTAAATGCACTGTGAAAATAAGGCTGATAGATGTTGGAGCGGATGTGAGACATCAACAAAAGAAATAAGTGGATGGTAACTCCCACATTTTGGTGGAGGTAACGGAGTAAATAGAAATGTCACTTACTCTGATAAGGAAGATATATAAGGAGCAGGTTTGAGGTGGGAGTGAAATCAGGAATTTTATTTTCAGAAAAAATATGAAGTAAGCAGTTAGACATATGTTTAGAGTATCAGTATAGGGGAAAAGCCCACAGTTGTTGGAGTTATTGAGAATCATTACCATACTTTGATAGTTCATCTGTGGAGCAGGATGAAATCACCTAATGTGTGAGTATGAATAGTGGTGATTAAAGTACCCTGGATTCCTCTAAGATTGAGAGATTTGAAAGATGGAGGATTCAGCAACAAAGATCAAAAATGATCAACCAACCAAATAAAACCAGCAAGACACAAAGGATCAACCAGCCAATCACAGAAAAGCATGATAGCTAGGAAATTGAGTTAGAATAGCTGAATATGTGTAGGTGCATGCACGTGTGTGTGTGAGAGAGAGAGAGAAAGATCAAATCAAATTTGAGAGACATGGTATTACGAGCTTAGTTGAATCCCTCAAAAATTCATATGTTGAAGTTCTAACTCCCAGTACCTCAGAAATTAGCCTTTTGGGTCTTTAAGGAAGTGATTAAATTAAAATGATATCATTAGGTTATGACCTAATGCAATGACTGGTGCCCTTACACAAAGAGGAAACACGACACTAATACAAAAGGAAAGATCACATGATGACCCAGGAAGAAGATAACCACTGATGACCAAAAGGGACAAGCCTGGGAAGAAACCAGCTCTCTAGAACCTCAGTCATGGACTTCTAGTCTTGAGATTTGTGAGAAAATAAATTCTGGTAGATAAATTCTGGTGGTATTTGTTGTGGTCGTCCTAACAGATCACTACCACTGACCACTGTATTTGTTTATGTGGAGGTCAGTGGAACCCTAGAGAGACCAGTATCAACAAGAACAGCAGACCGCAAAGCATGATTGCGTGAGGGTGCGTAGGACATAGAAGGGAGGAAGGCAGCGGTAGGTCCTTCGAAGAGGAGTGTTAAGAAGATAGGCAGCACTTCATCTGAGCCCATTTCCTTCTTCCCAACGGTTGAACGAGATGCCTAGGTAACAGTGAATCTGATCCAGACCAGAGTCTGTACAACTCACGGTGCCATTAATTCATTTTTATCCTGAAATGCTCATTTTCTTACGAGAACAGTTATGGAAGGAAACTTTAAAGCAACTAGGAAATATTCTTGCCATTTGTCTTTTTATTCAACAAAAATGAAGCTTGTAAGGCAGCGTAGAAGGCAGGGTGTTCACTTGGGTGTTCTGGGTGGTGGGGCTCCGGATTACTTACCCCAGGTGGAAGGCAGGATGGATCACTGTGCTAACTCCCTACTGACTCACTTGCAGTCTAAGATTGCTAATTCCTAATTCACTTTGTACCCCCCAGGTGCCAAAGGCTCTTTCTGTCAAAGAGAACCTTGCTTCCATATAAGTTTAGAAAAATAAAAAATATCATGGCTCATAGTTTATGGCTCAAGAGCATACTTTATGCTGATTCATGAAGTAATAATTCCGGAATACAGCAACTTCCCGTGTGTTTGCTCATTTTCGTAAGTCACATTGACACCAAATTCCTTAGAAGCAGAATAGGGTATCGGAGTTCCTACTCAGTTCTGTTCTACAAGGTTCAGTTATTTTGCATGCCCAGAATCCCTCTGGAGGTCTCAGAGTAATAATTGTGCTCTTCTCTGTCCTGCTCACAATTAAAATCTTTCAGAGGACTTTTGGAGGCAATCAGAGAGAAATGCTCTCTTTCTTTAAGTAGGGTCCAATTTCAGTATCATACCACTTTGCTCCTGGCCAGATAGGAGGAGAGTGGAAATACAAAACTCAAAAATGTTAAATAGCACTTCACATCTGCAGGGTATTTTCACTAATATCAGAGGGAGAGGACATAAAACAGAGAGAAGGGTGGGCTGTCTGAGTAAGCAGAGTAAGGAACTGATGTCTGAAATGAGCAAATATTTCAATCCTGCCTAGTCCTGAATTCTCTTCCTTTGAAGCTCAGGAGAGAGCTTTTATAGCTCCTGAACAGCTACACTTCTGTACCTACAGATACTGCCACTCAGTGACATCTAACATTCCCTTTTAGCTTAGAGCATGTTGCAGTCCTTTTCTGATTAGGATGTAACTAAGCTAGGACCTTCACGTACTCTTATGGGGTGATTGTTGGGGGAGCATCTACAGATGGAAGCAATATTCTGGGTAGGTGGGTGTCATTGGTTCCCAGTTCCATGTGAGAATATTTAAACTGCCAATTGACCCATGACGTACAGGCTCTAGATGTCACCAAATAGTCCCTGGGGATCTGATCTAGGAATCCAAGTTGAATACATAGGCAATTTCCTTCCTCCCCGCTATGAAACCCTGAATGTGCACCGACTCTAGTGTTTTTGTTCTGGTGCTGGACTTCACAGTGTAGGTGAAAGACTAAAGTGATAGAGGCTGATGAATAATGCTGCAGTTTGGAGGGTCCCAAAGGTCCTGTAACTGTGTCAATAGTTATTATAGCTGCCATCTTGGGGCTAGGCTTGAGATACCACATATTTGAATGATTCATGACCTCCATAATATCTTCTTAAGAACTGTTAAGAGTGACTGGTCTCAGGAGTCTCACAAAGGTCACAGTTACAAGAAGGATGGGAGGAGAGGTGGTCACCTGCCGTTAAAACTTCACCTCGTTCCATAGGGAGATGAATGCTTGTGGCAAGCCATCACAAGCTTTAGCAGTCCTGCTGTGAGTAACTGTCTGTCTTCCCTGACAATGCGTGGCGTGACACTAACGCAGAGAATTTGGCCCAGAGCAGTCATGACGGTGGAGATGGAAAGGTGTTCGACATAGAGCATTACAGTCATAAACCTGGGTTCCAGCCCAATTCCACGAATTACTAACTGAGTAGTTTATCTATTTATAAGATGTTTATGTCAACAAAGCCTCAGTTTTACCAGCTGCAAAGCGAAGACAATGGTGAGACTAAATATTTGTAGAACATTGTACAACAATGATTAGCGTATTGTTGATAGTCAACACTGTCTTTCCTTTATTCTCTGTTTATATGAGCTTTTGTGAAAATCTAATAAGTGGAAGAATAGCTACCAATCACAGGAGGACTGAGAAGAGTGAAGAAAAATTGATTATAACAAAGTTCATGCTCAGACAGTACTTGGTAGAAAGTAGCCCTAAACATTATCCATGGAATCTTTGAGTGTGAAATTTGTTTTAAACTTTTTGTTTTGCCCTCTGGGTCTTCCTGGAATCTGCAGCTATTCCTTTTCTTATTGAATCTCCACAAAAATGTATCCAAACCCTACCACAAGCACTACAGAGCTCCTGACTTTTAGAGTCAATACATTTGAAACCGCTGTCCGAACCAGAGCCAGATGCCCGTCTAAAGAAGGGCCTGGGATGGATAGCCCATGGCAATTTGGTGTTCTTTCCAGCCACCTTGCTCTGCCTCATGCTGCCCACCTGCTCTGTATCTGATGTGAGACGGCATACATTAAAAATAATGCCAAAGTTTGCCTTTATGTTCTATGTGATAATTTATAAGTATTTTAACATGTTTTTTTTTTCCCAAAATATTCTTAAGCAGTCTCAAGTAGTCAAGATCAGTGGTATTACTATCTCTAATTTAGATGAAGAAATCCAGTCTTAGAGAGTAAAAGTGTCCAACCATGTGTTACATGGCGGAACTAAGATCCAAAGTCAGGTCTAACTGATAATCATACTTAATCTTTCGCTGCTTCACTGAGTTTCTCTGGAGCCAGTCAAATCCTCTACACCTTTTTTCTCTCACATAAACGCTTTCTAGGTCAGGTTTTCCTCATTCAGAATTTGTGCATGGAAATTCAGAACCTAAGCGTAAAATTCAATGTAAATCCCTCCTGAGTTTCACCCTGATAATTTTGAACATGGTTGTGCTCGGAATGCCTTTGATTTTTTGTGGCTGCAATATTTTTACTTTCCAGAACTGTCATCTACAGCTTTGACAAGCATGTCTGCTAATGCCTTCATTAGAAGTGTTGTTTGACAGTATAGACATGTGAAAAAAAAAAAAAACGCTTGCAACACCTCATTTAAGAAATGCTTGAAGTCTAACACCATCCATTAGTCAACACGGAGTGCAGCTGAGTAGCAGGTGAAGGACTCTAGAGTGAAAAGAATCAGATTTTACCTCCTGGTCTCCCACCCGTGGAATGGCTATGAAGGGTAAACTTCACTTCTGTACATACTAACCACTTTTATACGTGTAGTGGAAATAGTAATAAAATAATCTCATCATGCTTCATTGAAAGATAAAATAAAATCATGGTATAGACCACAGCATTGTGACTAGTAAACAGTCAGCTTTTGTCACATGTTGTAGTGGATTGATAACTGGTGGTCAACTTATAACCCCCAGCTGGACTGA
>NW_004955423.1:22853584-22912231 GCF_000276665.1 Chinchilla lanigera
GGACAGTGTTGTGGGATCCAGGCCCTCAGCTGGATTCCTTGGTCTTAGTGTGTGGGCAGATTTCCTGCACTCTTTTGTATACTGTTCTTTGGGTGACTTATAAATAATCGTATAAAGTATGTGTCCTGTATTATGTTGTTCCCCTTGCAAAATAAGCCCCAAACCAATACACATGTTAACTCTGTTCCTAACTGCATATGGATTGGTTTTGAGATCCAAGAACTTACACATTACAACATGTATTTCACCCTGTATTGAGGAAGGTTTGTTTAACCTGGAGATCCACCGCCTGACCCTTTCAAAGAAAAGACTGGCCGCCCAGCAGCAGAGAGAGCTGTCAGTAGACTGCAGACAGCTGCAACTTTCTGTTCCTCCAGGGTGTATCTCAGCTTCAGGGCCACCTTGCCAAGTGTGCCCTGCAGGGTGGTCCACAGGGAGTAACAGGACTGGGGGATTACTCTGTCCGAGTCATTTCAGTCCAAAGCAGGACAACTAAAACACTGCTGACAAGGGTGGGCATGAATCGTAGCTGGACCTCCACCTCTCCCAGTCCAGCTTCCTCTCTCTTTCACATCTGTTGATCCCTAAATCTTGCCTCTCAAACTGTGTCCATTGTCTGCTTCTGGAGAACCCATCCTGCGACTAAAGATGTCAAATCTGCAACAGGAACCAAGTTACACTTCATTGGCTCTATCAGGAGTGTGTCCTTCATTAAACCAATAAAGAAGTAAATAAATAAGTGAAGAAAAACAGTTTTGCTTAAGTTGGTTTGTATGTAAGAATTCTTGTTGGGCATGGTGACACATGCCTGTAGTCCCAGCACTTGGAAGGCTGAGGCAGGAGGATCTCCATGAGTTCAAGGACAGCCTGGGCTACATAGCAAGACCCCATCTCAAAAAGAAAAAAAAAATTCTTTTTGTTCCTAGGGAGTCATCACTTTTACCACTTTCCTGTCTAAGAATTAGCAGTGCAGTTGTTGAGCGCTACTCATAACACTTCCCTCTTTGGCATTTCCCTTGTCACTTTTCATGTTTAGACCTCCATGGCTCCGTTAGTTTTCCAGGGCTGCCACAGAAATTTATTTTCGTGCAGTTCTGGAGGCTACACATCTGCAGTCAGGTGTCCCAGATGCCATCCTGAGTCTGAGGCCCCTTTCCATGGTTAGTCAGGGGTGGTCTTTGTCCTTTTCACATAGTGTTCCTTTCTCTCTGCAGGCCTGGGCCCTCATCTGCTCTTCATACAATACCACGAGCCATATTGAATTAGGGACCACTCATACGACCCCACTGTGCTTTCCTTACCTCTTCAGATGCCCTGTCACAGAATATGGTCACATTCTGAGGATGTCAACGAATGCATTTGGGGGTTGTAACTCAGCCCACGAGGATCCCCTATGGCTGAAAACCTTAAAGCTTGTCTCACTGACCCCCGCCTACTGATTTCCATGCCTTGTTTAATCTTCTGCTCCTACAGATGAACTGGATCTGGTGTCTCGCTTCTAATGAAAAGAATATGGCAAAATTGATGAGTCCACTGCCAGGATTAAGTTAGAGAAAACCTGCAGTTTAATTTGAGTCACCTTTCTCACCCTGAGCGCAGTCTCGGCCATGTTGTAGTTGTCCTGTGGAAAATCTCACACGGGAGGCACTGAGGCTTCCAAGCCACAGCCTCCAAAGAGCTGAGACCTGCACACAACTACGCGAGTGAACTCAGAAGTAGGTTCTCTCCGAGTCAAGCCTTACAGAGACTGCAGCTGAGGCACACAACTTGATTTCAACCTCATTAGAAACATGAGACCCATGGGCACCCAAATAAGCCACGCTGGGGTTCCTGACCTATGAAACCTGTCAGACAATAAATGTTTGTCATTTGTGACCACTGACTGTTATGGTAATGTTTTACAGCCCTGGATAGCTCCAGTGACGTCATCGCTCATCTCCCACCCAGCAACCACGACGGCCGTCTAACTCCTCCCCCGCTCACAGGCTCGCCCTAGTACACCCTTCATGCACCGTCGGAATTGCTTCATGGGGGTCACACGATTTTATTTTCCAACACAAAAAATTCAACAAATCCTAATTGTCTTTTGATGGAAATCCAGACCCTTAATGTGGTCCTTCAGAATCTGACCTCAGTATATTTTGCCCCTGGTATTTCTGTTATGCCCTTTAGGAATCTACTGTGCTCCTGCCAGACCAAAACAACTTCTTTTATACTTCCCATTCCATGCCCTATTTATTTCTTATCGTTTAAGGAAAATTTCAAATGCCACATTCTTGTTAAATGCTCCCCAGTTAACCCCAGTGAGAATGAATCCCCTCTCTTTTCTACACGTCCCCTATGCATTTATTGTATCTCAACTACAAGATCTATTTTAACTAGCCTCATACTATGGACTAGGATTTCCTATGTGAAGGCACTCCCTGAAGAGGTAGAGTATGACAGTCATTGTTTTACCCCCATATTCCCGATAGACTATCTTGCTCCTGGTAGGACCTCACCAGTAAGTGGATCCAGTGAATAACGAATATATTTGTCTACCCATGTACTACACTTTGCTATCTGAAATACAACAGTATAATATTCTTTAGTTCACTCTTTTTACACCTAAGTTTGAGCTTCTTGTCATCCTGCTGAGCATGTGATTTATTTTTATTCTATGCAGCCTCCGAATTAACAAAGTCAGTGCGGAAAGATGAAAAGAATGCAATTGAAAAAATGGAATGGAGACCCAGACCAAAACAAAGACTTTTTTCACCCAGTCCTTTTCAGGATGATGGTGAGGAAACAACTAAAACCAGAATGAAAGGAGATACAGTGTAATACAGAACTGGGTACAAACGCCGGGATCAAGCCTTTTAATTTCAGGCTCTTTGGCCTCAATTTCTTCAACTGGAAAAATAAACATAATAATAGTTAAACCTGTCATGCAGGTTTTTTAAGGTGAAATGAGATATCCAGGTTGGGGAAAAAGGAGGCAGAGACTAGAGAAAAAGCAAAAAAAAAAAAAAAAAAAAAAAGACAAAATAATGAAATATCACAAATTTGTAAGGTTATTTATTCATTTTATTTTCCCCAACCCGGCGTGAAAACTGGTAATTAATGTAGAGAAATATCCCAGATACAATGACATGCAGAGCAGTTGTGCTAGCCTAGTAAGTAAACCAGCACGAAACCTTTGTCAAGCAACTATTTTTAAAAATCTGGAGTGGTGGGTTTAATCTGCCTGCTAATTTCCTTGATCCTAGGGAGAGTGAATTAATTCAGAACATGTCATATTATACAACTTCTTTACTGTAATTTTCCAGCAACTCCCCCAAGCTTTGTACTTTAAGGAGCCTGGCAGAGCAATATTACAAGTTCATCTTCTCCCACAAAGACCAGTTGAGCTCGATGCCTTGAGGCTATGTAGTTCTCCGGAGAGCAAATTGCCACTCTTAAGGCCCCTGGCTTGAGGAATAGGAAGTAAGTGATGATGGGTACAGCATAGCTCCGGAGCCTTCCCACCATGCTGTTCGTCCTGTCTGGTGCACATCATGCTGTACCGTTGGGTTATTGCTCCTTTTTCCATCTTAACATCATATATTTTCATCATAAAATAGACTATTCTATTCAAATGGCACATTTCACTCCATCTAAAATCGGAAACCTCAGAGAAATGTGGTATTTAAGGAATCATAAAATTGACTTTAAAAAAAACCTCATCTCTTCTGCCACAAACACAGAAATCTTCAAAAAGATCATGGGAGAGAATAGTCTAGCTCATAAGTGAAACAGCATTCTTACCTTTTTTATGGATGGCAAGATTCAACAACTTATACGAAGAACTTCAAAAAGGAGCTATCATTTTGAATACTCAACCCAATGTATTTCAGTAAGGCATAACTTGAATTTGTGTGTTTTAGCTCTAAGAGATCAGAAGCTGTGAAGCAATTTCCCCCAGCACCTGCCTTGCTCTGACATCACCTATGCTAACAGCAAGAAAAGCCAGGCTGAGCCAGACCAGGCAGAGGGAAGGCAGACTGTCCTAAGGGAAGGAGGGAAGGCTGTCCTAAGGCAGACAAGGGAAGGGTGTGGATAGAACAGGAGAAAACCGGGTTTTTCAGAATAAGCAAGTATTTCTTTAGATCCTTTATGTCCTGGCAAGGAAACTGTTTTCTGAGTTAAGGTCCCAATCATTTGTATTCTTCGTCCTAATTCTTGATCAAATCCATTCTAGAATAAAAAGGCAAATTTTACAACAGTGTTGATACTCAGAGCTTTGTCCAATAGGGGAATACATGTTATCAAAATGTTGAAATCCTTCTCTAATGCTTGTTAAACAGTCCAAAAAAAAAAAAAAAAAAAAAAAACCAAACCTCCTGCAAGCCCCCAGCATCTCTCTATTGACACTGTGGCCACCTGGTCCTATTCCTAAAATCTTTTGCATCATCCCACATGCCAGCTCTTAAAGAGCCAACATCTGGCCTCACAGTAGAATGCGCCCCACACCCCCGCTTCACCACTCTGATTGGTGTTCTTTCTGACTGGTTGGTTCTTGGCTTTCCTGGCTAAGTTTGTTGCATATTAGCCCTGTATAAAAGATCCCAGAGAATAACAGACATGAATGGGGTGGGCGGGTGTAGCACAATAGGAAGTAATGGGAAATGTGGGGACTGGAGAGCTCCCAGTTGCTATGTTGTTGTTGCCATGGGGAAAATGTAGGCTGAAGGTGCTCACTCTTCTGTACTTGAAGAGAAGCTAGAAATTGTGATTTTTATTGCGGAGCTCTCTCACTTTCTTAACATTGAACTAACATCAGTGTTTGCAGGATACTGTGTGGGCCTAACCAACCTGATATGCTCGTCTGTCATGAGTTTACAACCCCTGCTTTAAGAGCTGGAGTTGCCAGTTCCTTCTCACGTATCACTCATGACACAGGGCGGAGGGAAAAGATGCCGTTCTCAGCTGGGTAATTAGATGCAATTTCAAACTGAATCTTTGAGACAGTAAGTGGAATTTATGATTACAGCAAGCTCCTTTTTTATTGTACTTTGGACTTTTCCAAGTGTTCTCAAATGCTACGTCTGAGGTATTCCCTCATAATCAGGGTACTACTGTGTGTTTTCAACAGTTGAAAAAATGCACATGGAAAGATGATGAAAACTGGCAAACAGCATCCAGACGTGTAGAACTGGGTCTTCATTTTAGTACCACTGAATGATCTTCCCAAACTTTTAAAAAAATGTCCATTATACCTTCAGTTTTATTGATATACCAGATGTTACCTCAGGTAATTATTCTTGAACTATTTTTTGTTGAAATAGATTAGCTTACTCTTACCAGTTCTTTAATACAATTATAAACCGAGCTCTTAGCCCTGTGAGCTCTAAGACCTCTCAACATGGTCAACGCTGGATTTCTTTGGCAGATGGCCCGGGACAGGAGCCATGTGCCAGTCCACAGCTGAGGGGTTAAGAGGCATCGTGTGTTTACACTGTCTCCTTTCAAGTGCCTGTAATTTGCTGTAAGGGGAATTGTCCTAGTTTTCTGTGCCTGCTACACCCCTAGATGGATACAGTGGCACAGACTGAGAGCTGGCCTAAAGCCTGGCGCCACATCCAGCCCAAGTCAGCGAGGTCAGCAGAAACCTAGAAGACCCCCAGGGGCATGGGCAAGAAAATAAAAATTTGTTAATGTAAGCTACTGAGAAAGAGGGTTGGGGTGTTGTTTGTCATGTGGCATCATTGCAGCAATACCTGACAACTACATTTTTATAACTATCTTATTGAAAATAATAATATCCACGCTTAGATGATGGAAGATTCATTTTAAGAACATACAAAAATCTCAGTTCAATGAGGAGAGTATATGCTTTTGAAGTATAACATTCTTTCTTCTTCTAGACTGATATTCTCAGTATTGATTAGATAAGGACCAAAGGAAAGAAAATGGAAAGAAAAAATCCATATTTTCTTAAAAGTGTAATGAAATGGAGATAGGAAATGGTTAATGACCTTGGAAAACAGCAGCATCGAAACATTGTTGCTCATCCTGGATGAGGATGACTACTACTGAGGAAAAAGTGTGGCTTCCTTGGTAAAGGCAAAAATAAATACAAACACACCTTTGCTTTTAACTGGCTGAATTATTTCCACCTCTTATTGATTGAAACAAGCTTTCTTTCTTTTACTTTTGTCAGCTATTTTGAACTAAGATGAAAATTATGTCTCAGGGAATCTGAGGGAAAACCATCATAGTTATTTTTAACCCAAGCTATGCTTTAGAATCACCTAGGAAACTTTTCTAAATTATAGTTGCCTGAGATCTCTCCCAGAAATTCTGATTTAATTTGTCTCACTAAAGCTGGGCAAATGTACATGGAGATACACTTCCCTAGGTGATTGTAACGTCCAGCCAGAGTTGAAAATCACCGTCCTTATAGGAGATGGGAGCTGGTTAATAACAAAGTTAATAAAAATATCCTTACAGTAAAAGAGAAACTTTCTTCTAATTTTTATTGTAATAAAATACATATAACGTGTTTACATCTTAAAATTTTGTGCAGAGTGACATTAAATATACTCACCATGTTGTGCTACCATCACCACCACCTGTCACCTGAAGTCTTTTCATCTTGTAAAATTGAAATTGTATGTCCACTCCCTGATTCCTCAGCCATGCCAGCCACTACTCTAAACTCTGACTATTCTAACCATGTCGTTTCAGTGGACTCATGCAGTGCAGGTATGGGTGAAAGATACCTCAGGCTCAGTACCACACTGCTATAAAGAAGCAGCTATCTCCAAGAAGGAAGTCAAACAATTCTTTTGGTTTTCTAGTGCATACTGATGTTATGTTTATGCTGTACTATTTATTAAGTCTACAGTGGCACTTTATCTAAAATGTGTACATACATTAATTTAAAAATACCGCAAAAAATGCTAATGATTATCTGAACTGTTGGAAATGCTGGTGTTGATAGACTTGGTCAAAGTGGAGCTGTCATTTACATTTGATTTGTAAGTTATATTTTGATTTATACAAAGTCCACTAAAGCAAAGAAGCAAAGGTCAATAAAATGAAATATGTCAGTATTTGTGTATTTGTGACTGGCATTTTTCCCTTAGAATAGTGTTCTCAAGGATCATCTATACAGCAGTACAGATGAGCACTTCTTTCCTTTTTAAAGCTGAATATTCCATTGTCTGTAGATCACATTTTCCTTATCCATGCATCCATCAGGGAAACTTGGGCTACTTCCACATTTTAGCTATCCTAAACAGTGCATGATTATATAAGTATCTCTTCAAGAGTCTGAATGCTATTCTTTGGAGAATGGCATGCCCAGAAATGGAATTGTGGATTCGTATAGTAATTCAATTTCTAATCATTTCATGAACAACTCTCCTGTTTTCCACTGTTACTACACCATTTAACATCCCCATCAATAGTACATGGGGTTTCAGATATTCCACATGCTTTCCAACACTTGTTATCTTCTGGTTTGTTATTGTGATTGTATAGTTCCTGTACTAGTGGGTATTGGAAGGTATCTTACTGGAGCTTGGATTTGCATTCTCCTAATAATTAATGAAGTTGAGCAGTTGTGCATGTGCTCCTTCCCCATTTGTGTGTCTTCTTTGGAGAAAGGTTTATTCACTTGTGTGTTTTTGTGTTGCTGAGTTTTAGCAGTGCATATTATGGAGAGTAAGCCCTTCTCAGATATATTATTGTGAATATTCTCTTTCTATCAATAGGATACATTTTACTTTGTCAAAATTGTCTTGTAATGCACAATTTTAAAAAGTTTTTGTAAAGTCGTGTGTTTGTTTTTTCTTTTGCTTCCTGTGCTTTGGTTGTCATATCTGGGAAATCACTCTAAAATGTATTGGTATGAAGTTTTAACCTACATTTGTTCCTAGGGTTTTATAGGCATAGGCCTTACATGTAGGTCTGTGATTCACTTTGAATAAATTTTTGTATATTGTGAAAAGGTCCAACTTTATTCTTTTACTTGAATATCCTGTTTTTCCAGCATCAGTTGTGGTTAAGACTGCCCTTCTCCCCACTGAATGATCTTGGAACCTTTGCCAAAAATTATTTGACCATATATACAAGGGTTTATTTCTGGATTCTTTTTTTTTTTTTTTTTGGTTTTGGTTTTGGTTTTTCTCTGGTATGGGGAACGGAACTCACGACCTTGTGCTTGCCAGGCAGGCACTTTTGCCGCTGAGCTAAATCCCCAGCCCCTATTTCTGGATTCTTAATTTTGTTTCTTTGGCCCATATGATTACCTTTATGTTGACATGAAGTGTTTTACTTACTATAGCCTTGTATCAAGTTCTGAAATCAGAAAGTGTGAGTGCTCCAGCTGTGATCTCTTTTCTCAAGATTTAGTTTGCTATTTGAGATTTCTGGTAATTCTTTATGAACTTTAGAATGAGTTTTTCCATTTCTGCAAAAGAAAGAAATCAATGGGATTTTGAAAGGGATAGAATTAAATATGTAGATCTCTTTGGGTAGTATTAGCATTTTGACAGTATAAAGTATTCCAGTGGAAGAATATATTTTCATTCATTTATATCTTCTTTAGTTTATTTCAGCAATATTTTGTAGTTCTCTTTATAGATGTTTTTCACCTTCTTGGTTAATTCCTAAGTATTTTATTCTTTTAGATGCTACTATAAATAGAGTTGTTATTTAAATTTCCTTTTAAATTATTCATTAGCCTAGAGAAAGGCAACAGAGCTTTGCATATTACCTGATATCCTATTTTTATAAATTCATTGAATTAATATTTTAATGCTACTACATTTAACACAAGTGGTAAAAATGGATTCCTACTCTTATTGTTGATCTTAGAACAAAAATTTTCAGGATTTCCCCATTGAGTATGATGTTTGCTGTGAGATTTCTATACATTGCTTTCATAAAGATTTTATGGTTTGCTCTATTCCTAGCTTATCGAGTGCTTTTTATCCTGAGCGGGTGTTGAATTCTGTCAGTTGTTTTTGGCATTAATTTAAAAGATCAATCATGTGGGTTCTTGTTTCTTTTCTTTCATTCTGTCAGCATAGTATATTACATTGATTGATTTTTCTGTTTTCCAAGAAAGCATCTTATTTGGTCATGGTTTGTAATCCTTTAATATGCTTCTGAACTTGGTTTACTAGCATTTTGTTGAAGCTTTTTGGAATCAGACTTCTTTGAACACATTGGTCTGTAATTTCCTTTCCTGGTTGTTTCATTTTCTAGCTTTAGCATTAATATAATATTGGCCTCATAAACAACTTGATGGATTCTCTGAAAAATTTTGGAAAGGCTTGAAGAGGATTAGTATTAGTTCTTTAAATGTTTGCTAGCATTCTCCAGTGAAGCAATGTGGTCCTGAGCATGTCTTTATTGGGAGACTTTAGGTTACTGATTCACTTCTCTTACTCATTATTCAGAGTTTCTATTTCTTTATGAGATAATCTTAGTAGGTTTTGTGTTTCTAAGAATCCAATCATTGCATTTCAGCTACTTGATTTATTGTTCTACAATAGTTTATAGTATTTTTTCTTACAAGTTTTCTATATCTGTAGAATTGATAATAATGTTCTGATTTTAGCAATTTGAATCTTCTCTCTTATTTTTTAGTTCCTCTTAAAAATATGTTCAGTTTTATTGCTATTCTCAGATAAGCAACTTTTGCTTTTACTGGTTTGCACTATTCCTTTTCTAGTCTTGATTCTGTTTGTCCCTGTTCTGACCATTATTTTTCCTGCCTTCTGCAAGCTTTGCTGTTAGTTTGATGTTTTCTTGTTCCTTAAGTTGTAAATTCAGATTTGAGATTTTTCTTGTTTTTTTAATGGAAGCTTTTATAGTTATGTATTTCCTCATTTGACTATTTTCACACTTTATTATCCTTCTTCTGTATTTTCTTGTTTTTTTATTGTTTATTGGTACAATTTAGATATACATGATGATAACATTCATCATAGGGAATTTGTACCTGTATTTTCTAATTTTCCTTCTGATTTCTTCTTTCAACTACCTGCTCTAAAAGTATATTAGTCAAAAAACAAAAAATAAAAAAGCCAGGCATGGTGGCACAGGCCTGTAATCCCAGCATTCAGGAGGCTGAGGCAGGAGGATTGTTGTGACTTTAAGGCCAGCCTGGACTACATAGTGAGTTCAAGACTAGCCGGGACTACACAGTGAGACCCAGTGAATTTTCCAGTTTTCTTTCTGATGTTGATTTCTAACTTTATATTGTTGTGATCAGAAAAGATAATCCATATGATATCTTTTTAAATTTGTTAGGTCTTAATTTGTGACATAACACACGATCTACTCCTGAGAAGAATGTATATGCTGTTGCGGTGATGCAAGAGCTCCATACGTGTCAGCTAAGATTTAATTGACTTATGTTGTTCAAGCCCTTTCGTACTTACCTTCTTTCTGGCTGTATTTATCACAGAGAATGGGTATTGAAGCTTCCAATTATTACTAGACAGTTATTTCACCCTTCATTTCTAACATTTTTCTTCATAAATTTTGGTTGTCTTTTCTTAAGAAATTTTGACATCTGATATATCTTCATGATATATTAAATCTTTTAGTAATGTATTACCTTTGTCTCTTATACATATTTTTATTAAAGTCTATTTTGTCTTATGTTAGCATAACTAGCCTTTTTCTAGTTTGCATTTGCATGGAATTTCTTTTTCCATCCTTTCGTTTTCAGTCTAGCACTGTCTTTGGACCTAAAGTATTTTGTAGATAGTATATAACTGGAATATATATTTTATTTATTCTGGCAGTCTGTGTCTTGATTGGAAATTTTAACCCATCTGAGGTTGAATTGATTATAGGTGAGGCAGAATTTAATTTTACCATATTTCTATTTATTTTCCATAGTTTCATACCTTTTTCCTGCATTGCTATTCTCTTCTCTGTTAACACTCTGTTAACTCTGTTAACATTTAAATTCCTTTCTGTTTCCCTAGAGTATGCGTTCTATATGTATTTTCTTTCTAGTTGTCACAGGGATAATATTTGGCATACTGAAGTTACCATAATCTAATTTGAGTTTATACCAATTTAACTTTAATATCATACAAAATCTGTCTTCCTTTACGTGGCCATTTGCACCCATTTTGTTTATTGATATCATAAAATTATATCTTTATATATTGAATACCTCCAAACATAAACTAATAACTCTTTTTAAAGGAGTAACCTGTATATATATAAATATAGTTACAAACCAAAGTTGCAATGATATTAGCTTTTAGGCTTCTAATCTCTTTAATATATTGTTTTCTGTAATCATGCACAATATAAAAATAGAGATTAAAAAGTGTTGTTATATCACTACCTTGTATATTTGCACATGTATTTACCCTTTTTTTGTCTTTTTGAGACAGGGTCTCACTGTGCAGTTCAGGCTGGCCTTGAGCTCACTTTGTAGCCCAGGCTGGTCTCGAACTCACCACAACCCTCCTGCCTCAGCCTCCCAAGTGCTGGGATTACAGGCGTGCACCACCATGCTCGGCTTTATTTAACTCATTTATACTTTGGATTTCTTTTTTTTTTTTGTACTGGAAATCGAACTCAGGACCTTGCACTTGCCAGGCAGGCACTTATGCAGCTGAGCTATATCCCTGGCCCTTGTATTTACCTTTCTTGAGACCTTTAATTTTTCAGACAGCTTCAGACTATTGTCTGTTGTCCTCTCATTTCACCCTTTAGGGTTCCCTTGAGCATTTCTCACAGTGGAGACTTACTAGCGACAACTTTTCTTTACCTGTCTTAGTTTCTCCTTCACTTTTAAAGGACAGTACTTCTGGATATAGGATTCTTGGTTGACATCTTTTTTATTTACACTTGCACATATATCAACTGCTTTCTGAGTTCAAAGTTTATGACGATAAATCTCTGATATTACTGCATATCCTGAATATACAAGGAGTCACTTCTCTTACAGCTTTCAAGTGTCTCTGTCTTTCATATTTGAAAACTTGCTCACAATGTGTTTCCATGTAAACCTCTTTAAGGTCATGTTATTTGACATCATTGAATTTCTTGAAAGTTTTTTTTTTTTCTTGGAAGTTTTATTCATGTCTTTCATCAAATTTGGGAGGTTTCCGGCCTGTATTCCTTCATCTTTCTTCTCTGCTCCTGCTTTTTTCTTACTGAACCACTACAATATGTATGTTGGTCCACAAGTACCTTCAGCTTTGCTCAGTTTCTTGCAATCTTTTTTTCAGTCTGTTCTTCAGATCTGATAGATTTATCATCAAATTCACTAATTCTGTTTTGGCCTGCTAACATCTGCTTTTCAATTGCTCTAGTGCATGTTTATTTTCAGCTATTGTACTTTTCAACTCCATAATTTGTATTTTATTTCTGTGTAAGGTTTTACCTCTTTCTTGATATTTCCATTTTGTTTGTTGCAAAGGTCTGTTGGCTTTCCCCACATCTTCCATTTGTTCTCTAAGTGCCATTCTGACAGTTGTTCCAAAGTCTTTGCCCGGTAGGTCTGACCTGAGATTTTTCTTCAGAGACAATTTCTGTTGATTATGTTTATTTTTAACTGAATGGGCTATACTTTTATGTTCCTTTATGCCTTATGACATTTCATTGAAAAACTATACATTTGAATCCAACATTTGCATGACCCTGGAAATCCTATTTTTCTCCATCCCCAGGTTTTGTGGGTGTTATTACTCTTTTGTTTACTGTTTTCAATTTGAAATGTTTATAGGTTGTTTCTGTGCCAAGGATCAGCCGGAAGTACTAATGCAAGGCTTTTGCAGGTATTTTCTGAGCCTCCTTTCTCTGCATGTGCAGACTTTTTCTCTGGATATGCACAGACACTTTCTCATTTTACCTGTATGATCAGTTGCTTTTGCATGTCCTAGCCTTTCATCCTGGGCTCCCAAAAGTCATGGAATAAGAAAAATGACTGAGAAGAGAAAAAGAATGCAGGTTCTTTAAACTCCCTGGAAATCACTCCTGCCAGAGGGAAAGGGACTTCCAACCATGGACAGAAGGGTGACAACAATTCTTCCTGCCTCTTTGTCTGCACTTGTGTGGTCAATAGCGATAATCAGAGGAAATATATCCAATATGAAAAAGTGGATGCTGTGTGCCCTCCTTAGTTCCTGCTGTTCCTAAAACACATGCAGAACTATCTTCCACCAAGAAAGGGGATGGGTCACTACTAGTACAGCTAAAATTAAACAAAGCAATTTAATCTTTAAACCTCTCCCTGGAAGTTGCTTTTAATAGACTCCCAATTTAGAAAATATTTACATGAGACAAGTTGTGCCAAGGTGATTGTTCTCTAGTTGAGAAGACAGAGTCTACCTTCCCATAATCCAGACAACCTTTTAGAAAATGATTTAAATTAAGATAATAGCAACAAGTCCCAGAAAAGCATTTCACCTCGTAAAATGAAAAGTTGAGTATGTTGCCTTTTCAATTAACACCTTTGTTGAAGTAAGTTACTAAGCGAGTGATTAACACGTCTCACCTATTCCAACAAGGGGAGAGCTGATCCTAGCAGCAGAAAGGTCAGCATCTGTCATACCTCTCAACCTCAATCATGGATTCAACGTTTGAAATGGCTTTTATGGGAAATGTCTTGAGACACTAATTATCAGTGAACTACATGAAACCATGAGATTTCAAGTATTCCTTTGCAAATGTAGTATATTTTTTGGCTCGTGGGATATGACAAGGTCATTGCCTTTGGTGATCAAAATATTTATCACCTGTTATGAACTCAAAGTTGCAAAGGCTTTCTTTCATATTCTATTTTTTATTTTAAAGATCAAAGAATGAAAACATATTAACAAACACACTTTCTTGACCTGCCCATTTTTAAAAGATTCAGTGGTCTCATTGGTTCACATGAGCACAGCACAGGGGGTTCTCACAAAATGCAATCTACCGTATAATAAAGCAGTTGCCACCCACTTTTCAAGACTTCATAAAGAGTGAAATACATATGATGGTAAACATTTATTGTTTGTAATTTAGAGGAGTTGGCGCTGATAGGTGTGATGTTCAGGCTGGAAATTAAATGCTAATCTTTTAGAAATCAGTTTTGTTCACATATCCCTCTCACTACCTTGTTTGCCAAACTGAGGTATCAAACCCTTAGGAGTCTCTTCTTTCTTCTCAGAATTTATCATCCTTATATAGCTGTGCATCTCTGCTTCACAGCTTTCTGACACTGGCATTGTTCAGGTGCCCCCTTCTCTGGCACCATTCCAGAGTCTTTTCCCCATTGCCTTCAGGGTTAGTTTTATAAAACCTAAATATGATACACTGTTTTCCTACACAACAAAGTTTTGGTTTCTAATGTCAAACGATCAATTCCAAATTCCGTAGTTTGTCCAATTATTCACAAATAATTCATTCATTCACAGCTTAGGCCCAGCCTATCTATAATATAACCTCTTTCTACCCCATACATACAACAGTTGCTGCAATATGGCCAGCTCTGTGGGTCTTTGGCCTGGGCAGTGCTGCCAGGGATCCTGTCCTCAGAAAGGGATCCTGTCCTTGATGTGGTTTACGCTCTGCTGTTGCTGTCTCAAAATTCCTGGTGGTTGTATCTTTGAACTTGTTTGTGTGAGTGAAATATAGCAGAACAAGAGTGTGTGCTTGAGCAGCGGAGATACCCACACTGCATGCTTGCAGGTTTTGCTGCTGGATCTACAACTAGTACTTGTGATAACTCTGTGAATACAGTTTCAGTGAACCCACGATGCATTTTGAGTTTGAAAAGACTGAAAGCACATTCAAAGTATTTATAGCTCTTTTAAAACTAAGTAAGCATAATAGCAGTGAGAGTCCTCATTTTTTCTGTGAACAAAGATTAATAGTGGACACAGAAAGCAAACCAATGGCAGTCTAAAACATACAAAGACCAAAAAATCTTCTCATATCTTCTCTCATTTGTGTCATTGCATCCCCATCCTAACCAGCTACTTGTTGGCCATAGTGACAAAGAAGGAAGAGAAAAATTACGTGTCCTTCCTTTCCCTGTCAGTCCTCTTAGGGAATATGCAGGGGTTCTTAGGTTTAGAAGGAGAAGAGCAGTGCGGGTAGAAGAGCACATGTGCTGTGAAAGAGGCTGCCCTCCAGTAAGCTGGAAGGTGGAGAATGGGTGGGATAGGAGCACATGAAGATGCAAACTAGACACACTATTGAGTCTGGTTTGCACGATGTTTCCTTTGTTGTGGTAAGGACAAAATACAAATGCATGTGTTTTTCTTTTACATTTATTAGTGTATGTTTACAACACATAACAATCACAGTCATCATGGGGAGCTGCTGCATGCATGCACTGCATCTTGATTGCCTTACTCCCCACCCCTACCCTCCTCTCTCCCTTTTCCCCCAGATCCACTTCCCGTCTCAATGAAGTCCACCTCCCTGCTTCCTACCATCTCTCTTTTATTTTGCGCTTTAAGTTATTTATATCTTGGCTTTCTCACACATGAGAAACCATGAGACATTTAACTTTCTGTATCTGATTTATTTCACTCAGCCTTGTAGTCTCAAAATCCTCCATTTTCCTGAAAATGACTCACATGTACCCTTCTTTATGGAAAAGTAATACTCCACTGGGTATACAGACCACATTTCTCAGCCTGCCTTAGTGTATTTCTCGTGAGAGAATTACGTGATTTCACTGCTTGTGCATATGAAGTCAATACTCTTATATCTGCACCTGAAACAACCCATAACATATTTTCATTTGTTTATTTATTTATTTATTTTATTTTTACTACTGAGGATTGAACCACTGGGTATGTAGCTGCACACTGAGCTGTATCTTCAGCCCTCTTTTGTTTTGTATTTTGAGACAGCATCTTATAAGTCAGTAAGTTGCCCAGACTGGATTTAAGCTTATTATCTTCCTGCCTTGACCTCCAAGAATGCAAGGATTACAGGCATGCACCACCATATCTGACAGTGGCTTTATTCTCCTCCACCCCAGGAACACATTAAATAGCAAACAAACACCATAGCAATGCAAGAGAGATATTATTGCCAAGAATATAGCATTTTCCCTGCTTTTTTTTTTTAACCAAGAGCCCTGTATTTTCAGTTTTTCACTAAGCCTTACAAATTGTGTGGCCAACCCCTTATCACACTTAACTTCTTGCTTCTTCTTCAAAACAGTAACCCCTTTCACAGCACTGTAATATCCTAGCTACATTGCTTTTCTCCTTCTAAACCTAAGAACTGCTCTGCAATCTTCAGAGCCCAATTCACATGTTACATGCACTATGGAAGTTTTCCCAGAGCCCCAAGGACAAAGTTGGTTATTTCTTTCCCATCATAGACAGTGAGGCCTTTGAAGGCACTGCCTAGAGCTATTCCAACACCTCCCACATAAGTATGTTAGCAGTAAGAATAAAATTATTGAGTGAGTTTGTGGGCAGAGAAGCTGCATTGGAATGGGCTTCACCTTAGAAACCTACATTCATTCATCTGGCTCTAACCCTTCCTGGCACCTGGGCTCACACTGGTTGTCTACTGAAAGCGCTTGTAATTTAAAACAGTTTCCTGCTTACTGAGCCAAGACCCACTATCTTTTCCTTTGGAGATGAGAGTGTGACTGATACAGCTAAAGGTGATCGTATTTCCAGCCATTAAACAATGTTAATTTCATGGGCTACAGAGAGAAGAAGCTCATGCAAATGAATATGATTTTTCCTGCACACAGCTTATTAATATGAATAGGTTAGCAATCCATGATCCATAGCCTTCCCAAACAGGTATGATTCAGAAGGTCAAGGTTATTTTTTTTCTGAAGAGACTCATGTTAATATGCAGATAACCTCTCCAGAGTAGCTGAGGATCCCTCATGTCCTGAATGGCTCTTTCTATTATCTAAAACGTCAGTGAACTTCGGAGCAAATATGAGAAGGAAATCTGTATGTCTCCATGTAGTCCCATGGAACTCAGAATGGGCACCTGCTGAACTTGAGCCAACACTCTTAATTCATTCAAAAATGTGTCCGACGCATTCACCATAATGTAGAACACTTCTGAGAAGGGAACTGCAATTTTTTATAGTGAAGGATGCTAATGATATTTCTTGTGCTCATGAGCAACCTTAATAGTCTTCATGCGTTGATGTCACACCCCCATTACAGATCTTTCACGTTAATATCTGTACAGTACCTAATAAGAAATATATTCATGAGGAACAAAATGAAAGATCACTCAGCCACCATAGGAATTTGTCACATCTGAGCTCTTCTCATTCTTTTTTGTTTCAGGCCATTTTTCCTGGAGAAAATACATTAACCTGGTGTCCCTGAGATGCCTGTGTTATATTGTTTCTCCACCAGCAGAGTAGGGCGGGTTGACTGCATCCTGCTCTGTAAATGCGGGAGGTACTTGTTAAGTTACAGCACACCTTGAAACAATGAAATGGATATTTTGACAGGATTTAGTTTTTAATGATTGAATAATATTCCATTGTGTATATTTATCACATTTAAAACATCCATCCAGCTATTGATTGGCTGCGCGGTTGATTCTGTGTCTTGCGTCTCTGACCGTTCTCCAGAAAGGTGTTAGATTAGCACTGCTAAACAATAGATTTTACTCTGTTGGTTCCTCGCTCCTCAAAACTATTTGCTTTCCATGCCCTCGAGAGTCAAGCGCAATTTGGCATTCAAGGCCCTCCAGCAACGATCCAGTAAGCACTTATTATCACGTTTTCCAATTAACTTAACAAACGTTAGGCATCTATTACATGCCAGATGCTGCTACACACTCACCACAGAGTGCTAGAAAAATCAAATATATCTCTACTTCACAGATCTCACCCTAGAACAGACATCAGATAAATAACCTGGGTTGTTTGTGATGAGTGCTATGAAAGGAAAAATAAAGGATAATGCACACGTGTCTGAGGAGAGGACTGTCATTATTGTCATTCTTAACAACTGCTTAGCTCCTCTTCAGGAGTCAGCTAGATCACTATGGCACGAATGAGATTTTGTGGCCCAACTTCAGAATAACAAAACTTTCCAGTATAGAAGTGAGATTGAGGCTGGGCATGTAGCTCAGTGGCACAAGCGCCTGCCTGGCAAGCACAAGGTTCTGAATTTGATTCCTGGTACAAAAAAAAAAAAAGTGAAATGTGAGATTGAAAAAAAGTAAAGGGACTGGGTTTGATATAGAAATGGTACTGGAGCCAGAAGGCTTTTGTCAGCCATGTATGGGGTACCAGGTTTTAATAACACTGCAGTAATTTAAAGGCACTGCAGGAATCTAAAATTTTTCAAGTAATTAAAGATTTGTAATCTAACCACTTATAGTAACTTATAATCTTATAGTAACTAACCACTTAGTAACTTGCAATCTAATCACTGAATAGTGGATGGACAAGGAGAATGAAAATAAAGGTAAAGACATCAAAATTCTACTTACATGACTTGGATGTGCTCCCTTTATTTTCCTGTACTACTTCTTTCTAATATGTAGCAATGCCATAATGATCATGTCACCAACCACCAGAGTTTAGTCATCAATGTGTAAATAACAGCTAAAAGTTTGGATTGAATGAGATCCTTCCAGAAATGTTCCTGGAATGTAGAGTTTTGAATTCAAGCATTTCATCCTCCTGACTGAGCCTCTCTTGTTTCCTACATCCACTATCCGTACATGTAGACATATTTGTAGCTACATGTTAATCTTACAGATGTACATCTGTTCCTCATGTTGTGTTCTGTCTTTTATATTGTTAGTAAACAGGCTATGAATCAACTTCTACTCTGTCTATTTTCCATTGCTATAACAAAATACCTGAGGCTGGGTACTTATGAATTAAAGAGTTGCACTTAATTTTGGAAGCTTGAAGTCCAACACAGAAGTGGCTCTGATAGCCCCAGTGAAGGTTTGTGGACAGATGGCATCACAATGGCAGTGGCACCTTAAGTGGGAGAGATCACAAGGTGACAGGGAGGCCAGAGAGTGAGGAGGGGCTCTTAGAACATCTTGTTCTCATGTAAACAAACTCAGCAGCATGGGACATCACCTTAGGGAGATGTCCCAAGAGACCCGGTGACTTTACACTAGACTCTACTTCCTAAAGGTCCCACCACTTCTTACCTTCGCTGTGCTGGAGTCTGAGATTCCAACACATCAACTCTTTGCAAACAATGCACATCCAAATTGTAGTGCACTGCATCTCATAAACCAGTGATTCTTAGATATTTCCCTACTGTCTCTGAATGTGCAACCCTAAGTATTCAACTGATCTCCAGTCAGACATCCCACAATCACCCCAACCCCACTGTGTCCTAAACTGCACTTCTTACCTTTATGGGATGTGAGAGTAAGGATGTGGAAACACTGAAGTGTTCATCATTAACAATTTGATAAAACAACAAAAACTGCATCCTCGGATACTTGTATCAGTAAGTATTGTTTGGGCTGTATACTGATGAGGAAAAATAAAAGGCAAGGAAACAATGACGGCGACAGGCGGCCTGCCCTAAAAGGCAAGTACAAGGTTAAGGGTGTATTTTGGTGGTGGGAGCTGCAGAGAAAGAACTATAAAGTGGTTGAAAGCAACAGTGGCTGAACAGACAACACAAAGCAACATTTGTGGGACAGACAGGCATGTGGGGTAGAGAGACGTTTATGCACTATGTTAGCAGGGGATTAAACTATGTAAATAAAACAGAAGTTTGATCTTGGAGTCTTCTGAAGCCTTCTTTGCACAGCTGCCCTCACAACACCCTTGTGTGCCTTCTCACATGCATTTTCTTCCACTTCTCAAGTCCTTCTTTGTCAAATTTGTCCTATGGGAAGCTTCTGAATCCTTGCCTGTCCAATCTTTTCCAAGAAGTGCGCTCCTGTCACCATGGTATGGCTCCAGTGTTTACATCAAAAGTTCTTTCAACCTGAGCTCAAATTAATCATCCTCTCTAATGCTAAATCCCATGTCTGATGGCCAAGTTAGACAACTCCAGTGCTAAACATTATCCTCCAAAGAACTGCACCCTCACATTCTAGACTTAATTAATAATACTCCTGTCACTAAATCCAGAATCCTACAAGACGTTTCAGGCATGACTGTTCACTCCTGGCCCATCCATCTGGCTATAAAATTGTGTTACCTTCATTTCCTAAATAGTTTTTTCACCAGCATTATTCTATCCAAAGAGACTTGATATCCACTTGAAGGCTATTAATAGTTTCTGTATGTTCTCCCTGCATCAAGGTTCTTTTTATCTCTAACTGCATCCATTCTTTTCTTCCTTCCCTCATTTACTTTGGCATGAAAGGGATTGTTCAAAAATTCAAAACCTAAAGGCTATACTTTCAGTGATCATTGCTATAGTATAAAATTCAAAACCTATCAGGTCACTTCATTACTAAAGATATTCCAGTGGCTCTTCACAGTCTCCAGTAGAACACTTTAAATTTTGGCCCCTAAAGTTCTTTTGAGCTAAGCTTAGTACAAGTCTTCCCCAGTCTCAACCTACCAGTATCTTGTCCACACTTGACATTCTAGGTCCACTATGTATTACTGTATTAGTATAAATTCCTGAGGCTACATTTTGGAAACCTTGTATATTTTATTGTTACTGATGAAAATTACCAATTGACTGAAAGCCTAAACTAAAGGAGCCTCAAAATAAAAAAGATATACTAGATGAAATACTCAGTGAGCTGAACATCACACAGATATCATCTATGTTGACAGAATAAAGTAAAGTCCAAAAAAATGCTGTATGTGAGAGAGGGGTATATGTGTGCTTATTTTTAAGTGGAAAACTTAAGGCGACCATTAAATTTGAGAAGATTATTAAAGATAGCATTGTAAATTTTGGCACATTCTGTCATAAATTCTATTTCAAATTCCAACTTCAAATTGAAGAAAAAGTTATTAAAATGTACAGACATAATTAGTATTTGCCCTAAAGTACTAATTGAAATAACTATGAACATTTCTTCTACACTGAAATTAGAAAAGGTGATAGTTAAAAAGCCTAAAAGCATTCCCTAAAATAAATGCATTTTTAGTGTAATTTAAAAAGCCTACATTATCCTCAATTAGAGTGCAAATGGAAGCCTCAATTTGCTTCATTTATTAATGAATTCAAAATACTCAGAGTAGCTGTTCTTGCTTTGAAGAACACTAGATCGCCAGATTCTGATCTATAGTTAGTTTGGGGGAAATGCTGTGCTTCCCTGAAAAGGATGTGAAACTCTTTGAGAGGAGCACTGCTTCTCAAGTCTTCATGACAAATGCCTGTATTTCTTTGAGTTGCTGGATTGAATGGTGGTGTACCTGTGTCTCCAGAGAGGTATTTGCCCAACTTGCTTAAAAAAAAACTCATTTAAAACAAAACCTTAAGTCTCCTGGCATACCACCTCTGTATCTTTTTTGTGCTATGTAAAGTCTACATAGCACCTGCAATGTAACTAATGCACACAAGCAGTGCCATCCTGCTTCTGTGGGGCATAAATGAGGCACCCAGTGCATGTTTGTCAACTGAAAGAAGTACTCTGTCCATTTTCGCTGCCCCAGCTAAGTCATCAGCTGACTCTTTGTGAAACAACCTATTAGCTTCTTTCTGATCCTTGCAATATTTATCTTTATTACCACCTCTATTACCATACTTTGTGCATTTTTCAGAATTTTCTTACAATATTTCTGCTGCCTGGAATCCCCCTTGAGCCCCACCCCCATAAAAAAACTAATCCACCAGAAAGTGAAACACTCACTTACCCGAGACACATTTGTATTGTAAGATTTTACAACTTCTGATTTCTTCTAGCATACATACTCCTCAATGACATGATCTATACCTGAGGCAGTTTTACCTCAAAAGCAAAATCCTTATATATATATTTTACATAGTATTTTCTAGCTACAAGGCAATTTCTTGGGTTGTCATTTAAATCCCTTAACTTATAGTTTATATACAACTATAACAAGTTTGCTATGGAGAAACAAGATGTGAGGAAATATTAAATGCAATCACAAGCAGCCCTAAATAGCAGCTTGGATCAGTTATACGGGACCAAGTTATCCTCAAGTACCTGAGGATATTAGCATAATGCAAGAGCACTAATTGATATCCATAAAATATATCCTGACTCTTAAATACAGTACTGTGTTATTTATTTATTTATAATAAATTTTTAAAACAGATCCAAACAGAAATCCAGGAGATTAAAAACTCCATTGAATGTATATGCAACAGATTGAATGAAGGTGAGGATAGAATATCAGATCTAGAAGACAGGATTGTGACTAGCAGCCAGGAAAAGAAAGATATCTTAAAAGTTCTAAGAGACCAAGAAAAATCAATCTAACAGCTACAAGGTGAAGCAAAGAACAAGATAAGACTGACTGGAATCAGTGAGAAAGCTGGAGACAAAGACAAAGCTGTTTTAAAAATCTCTTCCCAGAAATAATGGAAGGAAACCTCCCAAACATGGACAAAGAATTTGGCATACAAATTAATGAAGCAAGTAGAACTCCAAATAGCAATGACCAAAGTAAATCTACACCAAGGCATATAATAATCAAGATTCCAGAAATTCAGTATAAGAAATAATTTATAATCAATATGCTATTAATGCCAGTTTAAAATGATTCATTAAATTCATGAGGCAAACTTTTACTATAATTATTTGTAACTATTAGTAGCAATACCTTATTCATTGTTTATAATAACTCAATATTTTTAGATTATTTAATATTTGCAATCAACTTTACATCTATTGTAGTGATCTTCACACAAAAGCTAAATGACAGTTGGATATCACATGTACACATTTGACAGCAGAAAAAGATGAAAGTCAAAGAAGTATGGTGTTCTAAGTTTCAACAGCTGAAAAATGGGGAAATTGGTGGTGCCATAATTCTCCAGAATAAAGTGGACTGAACCTGTTGAGGTACTGAAATGAGGTAAACAAAAACAAATTAGAAACATGCTCTTGATGGTGAATAA
The DNA here is from genome assembly GCF_000276665.1 of Chinchilla lanigera. Lineage (NCBI taxonomy): Eukaryota > Metazoa > Chordata > Mammalia > Rodentia > Chinchillidae > Chinchilla > Chinchilla lanigera. The sequence goes on from NW_004955423.1 coordinate 22,876,567, forward strand.
TGCTTAGCACACAGCAGAACCTTTTGAGATGAAGTGATCAGAGAACATATCATGAAACAGGTATTTTTAATGTGAGCCTGAAATGTAAGAAAGAACCAGGCCTCAAAACAAACACAGAGAAAGAGCATTTCAGATATAGAAGGATGCAGATATAAAAAGAGCATTCCAGTGCAAAGGCCTTAAAATAAGAAATGTCAGACACATTGCCAGGCATAAAGTATGCTTCATCAAATGTCTCCCTAGTCCTGATCCTAAGCCAGCTGGCCTCCTTCCACCCTTCACACTCAGAGACAACCTGAGCATGTCCCATACAGCAGTCCTTCCTATTTTTTCATATGCTGCTTCAGCCTCAGAAATTCTCTCTCCAGGCAGCTCTACATAGAAAGCAGATATTCACCCTGAAAAGCTTTGCTCCAGTGGCTTTGATTCTCTGTGTTTTCTCTGACTACACCTCATCCCAGTCTGGCTAAATGAGTCTGTCTTGTATAATTTTAAAGCACTCTTCTTTTATTAACAGCTTTAATATGGAATCATGTATGTAATGTAAAATTATTTCTGTGGAGTAGACAAGTCAGTATCTTTTAGAACATTTACAGACTATCGTAACCACCGTCACAATTGAATTTAAGAATATGTCCATCCCTCAAGAGAAACCTCCTACCAATATACAGTCTCTCCAGCTTCCCACTCCAAGTTATAGGCAACCACTAATCTATTTTCTGTGTCCATAAGATTTGCTTTTTCTGAACATTTTATAGAAATGGATTCATGCATACAATATGCATTCATTTCACGATTGGTTCCTTTCCCTAAGCAAAAGGCTTTTGATGTGCATCCAAGCTGCAGAATGCATCCTTACCTCATTCTTGTGGAATGGTGCTGCTCTGCATGGACAGACCACATTTGCTTTATGCAGGCAGAGCTCATGGACCCAAGCAAATGTTTGTCTGTTGATAATAAAACTGCTCCGAACATTCATGCAAAATTCCTTGTGAGGACATGTTTTCATCCCCCAGATGGATACCTAGCAGTGAGGGGCTAACCCACCTTCCTTTAACTTCTGTGCCTTGCACACATGTTTCTGCTAACACACACACACACACATACACACACACACGCACATGCCCCATTTTTCTCGTTGTTTTTCTTTCTTTCTATTTCCCCCTATTGGGCTGTGTGCATCATTACGGAAGGAGTGTGGCTCCCTATCTCTCGCCTCAGCTGTGGCTAAAGCAAAAGCACTGATGAGTTTTCTGAATTCCAATCCCAGCTTCCCTCTTTATGATGGAGGCATCCATTCTCAGAGCTGTGAAAGCACTATTACTGAGACTCATCAGGCAGGCCCTTGCCCAGCAATTGTCCTTTTCCCAGGAACTGCTCTGTACAAGGTTTATTCCTCTCCTAGGAGCGATCTGAATCCAAGGACAGTACTGGGTGTGGATACCAAGGCGTAGGATCTTGTCTCCGTTCAGGACATCACTTTACCAGATGTTGTAGCTTCATGGCATCCTGTGGCACAGGCTGAGGCCACTGACCTAACTGTCAGTGAGTCTGCATTCTCCTTGCCCTCTCCTCACCGGCTTACTGCTGAAAGTACTCCCCTGTAAACCTTCTGCAAGCAAGTCTCAGCCTCAGAATCCGTCTTCTTGGGTACATGGCCTGCTTGTGACAGACATGCTATAGCACACCAGCCCTAGGAGGTGAATTCCAGCAAAGAAGCTGACTGTCCAGGAGATAATGACCTTCAGTACTCCTTCCTTCATCACAGCCAGGTATTCTGCCCCATTCTGCAATAGCGGTCATTACTGGATCATTGAGGCTGAGATAAGATAACTTAGCTTCCTCCCTTCTCCTCCTCCACCACTTTGCTCCTTTTTCTTCCTCTCCCTTCCTCTTTCTCCTTTCATCTTTTCCTTCTTTAACAATTATTTGATGAACTTTAGTAATATTTCAAGAGCAATACTATGCACAAACACTTCAGTGATAAAGGAAACCAACATGCCCCTGCCTTCAAGAAACCTTACAGATCAGCAATAATCGGCCTTCTGAACTATAAGGCTCACGTGACCAGCTGTTCTGGGCACTCGGACACCTTCTTCAAACTCCAGGCTTCTCTGTGGCTGCTCACCACCAACCTCGCATTAATGTGCAGTGTCTCAAGTTATAGTGAGCAAGAGGACATCCTTGGGGGCCTCCTCCTGCTCCGAGGCTTCTGTGTTCTGCATCCTCTGCTTCGCTGTCCTTTTCACCAGAGCCTGGCTTCTCTTAGCCCTAATGCAGAGAAGCTGCCTCTGACTGGCTCCTACCCTCAGCACCACCCCTGAGCCACACTCCTGTTGGCATGTGGATGATGCGGGCATCACAGCTATTGTGCCAGGCTCTATGCAAAAGTCAGTCAGGGCAATCTTTCCTACAACACAGCAGATTCACCCACAGGAAGCCATTCCTGCATTCTTCCAGCTGTAGGAAATGCTTGAGTGGCTCCCAAAGCATACAGGTGTTCTCATAGGAATTGGGAGAATGCAAAACCAAGTCCCATGTCCTTACTTCTGCTAAAACATGCGCAGGGATTTCTCTATTCTTCTATTCATCTCCATCTCTGTCACCCCTTCATACCACACTCAGGAGTTCTTCATTCTGTGGTGCCCTACTATAACAAACTGCCACAAACTTAGTGGTTTAATACAACTATAACTACATACTAAAATGGATAGGTTTGAAAGAGAGATGATAGATGATGGATAGAGATAGGTAGATAGATAGATAGATAGATAGATAGATAGATAGATAGATAGATAGAAGATAATTTATAATTTGCGGGCCAGGGATATAGCTCAGTGGCACAAATGCCTGCCTGATAATAGATAATTTGTGGAGGAGGAGGTCAGAAGCCTGAATGCGTGTCTCTGGGCTGTAGTTTTTCTGAAAGCTCAAGAGGTAGATTTGTTTCCTTGCTTTTCCATCTTCTAGAGGCTACTGGCCCTGCCCTGTTCATGCTTTCTTCCCTACCTTCAAAACCAGCAGCATAACATCTTCAGAATCTTTTCTCCCTCTCTCTCTCTCTCTCTCTCTCTCTGTCCCCCTTTCCTCCCTCTCTTCTCTGTTCTCATTGTCATATCTGTCTTCACTCTTGTAAGTATCCCTGTGATTATCCTTCGTAACTCAGGTATTCCAGAGTCTGGAGATTCTACATTTAACTCCATCTGCTGATTCTTTTTCACCGTGTGACAGCACATAGGCATATGCTTTGGGGATCTGGACATGGACATCTTAGGAGACCTTTGTTCTATGCCACAGCCATAAATGTTTGTCTCTGGAGCCACTAGGTGCATTCATCCTGCTTTGTACCATCAAGGACTTTAAACTACTCTGCTCTGCAGCCCTAACCTATTGAGAAATGAAGGGAACTGGTCTCAGTGTGACCACAGTGCGTTTGTTTGGGGTTTTTTCCATTTTCCTGCCTTATTGTCCTTGCCACTAGTGGCATTGCACACTCTCCTTTGTCAGTCCCTCTAGGAGACCTAGCCACATGTGTTGTTTCAGATGATGTGGAGGTGAAGAGAGCCTTTCTCCACCAATCAGAACTATTATACGAGACTACTAAAGAGACCTATCTTGTTCTATCATTCTGCTACAGGGTTGTTAGTATTACAATGCTTTTATTCTCCATTTACATTTGTATAGGGAGTCAGGTTTAATTTTTAACCCTGATCATTCTATGGATGTGTGGATTTTAGCAAGGGAGCTATCTTTTCTCTTAGTGTCCCACACCTGTGAAATGAGGGTTAATCATTATCTTCCTGGTATATTTCTTACAGAAAACAACTGAGGTGATAGTTGGAATATTCCTTGCAGGGTAGGCTACAAGGACTAGATATAGTACCTAACAACACTGTTGTGTACACACAGTAATAAACATGAGAAAATATGCTGGAAATATGAGTGGAAATAAGATTAGCAAAGCCCTGGATGGACAAGGTAAGGAGCTGATGTGGGCCAGGGAAGCAAACGTTGAGGTTTTTCTCAAGCAGCCCCGCTCCACCATCCCAACAGCCTTGTTCAGAAGAACGTTTTCCTTTCCCTATGTCAAACTCTTTCTCAGCTCCTGCTTTTTTCTGGGAGTTGTTGGTGAACATTTGGAAGATCAGCAGCCAATCCTACTAAAGCCACAATTTGATGTCTCTGCTTTATCATTTTCTCAATACAGTCCACAGGATGTCCTGATAATTCTCCTCTTTGAGTCATGTTGGACAGTTTGATGTATTTCCTAGATTTTCCAGCTAACTAATAGCTCCTAGCCCAGTGGGAACCCCCTTATCTTGAAAATGAGTCAATTAAATGTACACTCAGGTGCTAGCATAACATTTCCTTAGTGATTTATCCATTGGTGTTGTCAAATATTAACTATGAAGAATTCCACAAGCCCTCTCCCCCATGCCTAACTCTTCATAGCACAAGTTCCATTTCCAGGGGTTTAAAAGCGAAGACAATAAACCTGGGGATTTTCACAGGATCCTGGCTCCTTATATCTGTGCTTCCTTCATAACTTCAACCTCAAATATAACCTATTTGCAAGTCAAAACAAGATTTTAGCAACTGCCAACTTCTCCTGGTATCTGAAAAATCAAGCTGTGTTGTGATGTTTGCTTAATAAATTAGAACCAACAATAAAGATTCTGGAATCGGGGCTCAAGTGGCAATTTTGCTGATGATGTATGGCACAACAGATGTGTTGCTTTGTTGGTTTGTTTTTGTTTTTTTCGGCCACACGTTGCTGCCTTGCTGAGGCCACTGAACAGTAGGTTGTGGGACATTAGTGAAGGTCTGTAAAAGATCACCAATTATGCACCCTCTAAGCCAAATAGATGTTTTCCATGGCTATTTATACCCAGATTTTCCCATAGCTATTCAACCCCAGATGTCCAGAATTCTAGAAGTCATCCAGGACAACATGATCTTTAAAAAATAATTTTTCCTTGCTACCAAATTACACAGATCACTTGCATGTGTCCAAACCAAAGACAATTACTGATAAGCTTGGGGATAAAGAGTTACTTTCTCATTGCTAGAGGCGCAACCTAAAGAGATACCTAAGAAAATGCCCACAGCCACATAGGTACCCCAGAACTGAGATTGATTCCTGATCCAGTCCTCCTTTCCTATTTAGTTGGCCACTACTTACAGATGGAATCATTCTTTTCTGATTTTGAAGATCCTTAACCTGTACCTGCTTCTCTATTTGATAAGAACTCACTTTGCTCCTTTCCACAGCCGAACTTACCCAAGGATAGCCACATGCCTATCTCTATTCCTTCATTCATTTTCAAATCTTATAATCTGATTTCCATGGTCTCCCACCCTTACTAAAATTAGCCTCAGAAAGCCTCCAAATAGCTCCTTTTTGACAACTCAGGCATATGTATCATCTCTATAATTCAGAACTAGAAACTAGAAAAATGGGATGTACTTTCACTTTTTCTCTTCTCAAAAAAATGTGCAGTAGCCCTTTGGAGCTTATGTTTGTTATTGTTTTGATAGCTCCTACATTCCATCCTTCTTCAAAACAAGACAAAAAAGAGCCAGTGGAAAGCTGTGGGTAAAAGTAGAGTGTAAGTTAGAAGTAAAATTTAAATTGGAAAAAACAGGAAATTTATACAAGCAACTTACCTTGGCTAACTTATCTGCCACCAGGACACTTAACTGAATAATTTCTCAGTAGCAGAGAGCAAGCAGCAGAGAGCTACAACCCGTAATTTGTCACCTCAAGTCAAGGAGATCAGCACTTATCTTGAGATATACCAGCTACATCAACCTTCTGCCAACAGTGTGCCCACTCTCATGCCCTGCCACCAAAATAATCTCTTACGCTGAACTTGCCCTGCCCATCCTGCATCTGAGGACACTATGTTCTGTGCTGAGCACTTTGAAGAAAGAACATTTCCTCTAGCCAAAGGACAACATTACACAGTACAAGTGGGGAGCCAAAGGGCTGCTGCCTTGGAATCACTGTAATTATTAGGTAGCCTTTTACCCAAAAGCACCAGCGACTTTACTGAATGGAAGAAAGACCTTCAGTATTTAGACTTTCCCCAGTGATAATTTCAAGACATCAACCTATGAGTTGTATGCTTTAAAAGCATGTGTCTTGAACTAGTGACCTATATACGATGCTATTTTTATTTTTTCCATAGCCAAATTATATTAGTGTGTGGATCAATCATTGTCAAACGCTGTTTCTCACTCCAGTCATTCTAAATTCTAGTGTTCTGTAGATTTTGGTATCCAAGAGAAGGATGTATCCACTCATGCACAATAATGCTTTATACTAAATTGTGGTACAACTGCCATATGGACATTCCTAGCTTCTTGGGCCACTGATTGAAATTTTGGGAAATGATCCCGGTATCTGCCAAATTATTAACACTAAATAAAAAGAAATAATTGTCTTTTGCTATATTCCAAGCCCAGAAAGAGTATGAGTAGACTCCTGGAACATGGACCCTTACTGGGCAACTCTGTATCACAATATGTCCAAAGGAGAAGGTTAATGGAAAATGACCTCAATTTTGTGTTGGCAAAACTACCAAGGACTCAGGCCCCACAGGAATGAAGATCAAATCTCCTGGAGTAAAATCTCTGCCCAGCTGAGTTATTGTCTAAAGGCTGAAGAAAAAGGCAGGATATATGGCAATGAAAGGTACTGGTCTCTTTTTTGCTTTTTCTTCTTTTTTGTGTTTTTCTAAAATTTGTTTTGTTTGTTTCCTTTATAATAGAAGAAAAATTATTATAGTCATTGCTGGTTTAATAATCCTTTTTTCCAGCTTACATATTCAATGTATTACTACATGTTATTACTACCATTTAGCTTGTAGGCTGTGAAATATTGAGAAGTAAAGGCTACATGGGAATATGTAAGTGTGGAGGAACAATTAGCATTACTTGGAGTTTGTCAGTGATAAAGAAAAACTCTTTAGAAGGTCTTTACCCTAGCACAATCAGTGAATACAGTGGCTTTATGGGATTCTGAGTGTCTTAGTATGGATAAGATAAATGCATTAATATTGTACATATGATCATGTGAAATGTTAACATCTGTAGAACTATTGAGAAAAAACCAGGTCAGAGTAATTTTCAGCCACCTAACCTGCACGCAATTTATTGCAATTCTCCATAGGCAACCTATGTGATCCCATCAAATGAGCTATCCTTTTAAAAGAAGGCATTGCTGTATACTGCTAGTTTATTTTTATTTTCCTTTTTTTTAATTTTATGGAAAAAAGTTAAAACAATTTTATAACAAAATGATAAGAGAATAACAACATTTAATACAATACATGTTGGGGCTGGGGATTTAGCTCAGCGGCAAAGCGCCTGCCTGGCAAGCGCAAGGTCATGAGTTCGGTTCCTGGTACCGGAGAAAAACCAAAAAAAAAAAAAAAAAAAAAAAAAAAAATACAATACATGCTGTTATCTTTAAGTAGCTGCTCAGAGTACAAGATAAGAGCATAAAAATTTCTCCAATTGATATTAGCACAAACCCTCCTTTTTAATGAACTAAGAAATACTAGCAGTATAATTGACTTGCATTTTTCCCTTTCTCTACTGTTCTTTCTCTTTAGCCACCATAGTTCCTTTCCCTTTTGAACAATTTCTTCCCATTTCCTGATATCTATGTGCATTTTACTTTATTTACTCTCTCAGTGTCTCACACCAGGGGGACAATAGGGTGTTTACACATGTGAGTTTGATTTATTTCACTTATGAATGTGGTCTTAAGTTACATCCATTTACCTATAAAAGTCTCAAGTTTATCCTCCTTTATGGCTGAGTAGTATGCCATTATATCTCTCAGACAAAAGATTTCCGTCTAGAACATGTAAAGATAGAAAAAAAATCAGACCTCTCAAATTCAAAGACTCAGAAAGTGGGCATCTAGGATGAATATATACTTGTCAGATGAAGAAATACAAATGACAAGTAAATACATAAAAAATGTTCAACATTATTGGTCATTTGAGAAATGCAAATTAAAACAACACTGAGATTCCATCTCACCCCAGAAAGAATGACTATCATCAAAAAATCAACCAATAACAAATGCTGGCAAGGCTATGGGGAAAAAGGAACCCTTCTCCACTACTGGCGGGAGTGTAGATTGGTCAACCACTATGGAAATAAGTGTGGAGATTCCTCAAAAAACTAGTACTGTTTGACCCAGATATTCCCCTTCTGGGTAGCTTTCCATAAGAATTAAAAACATCGTACCATAGCAATATATGTGCACCCATGTTTATAGCAGCGCAATTTGTAATAGCAAGATCTTGGAAACAACCCAAATGCCCATCAACCAAGGAATGGATATACTGCTAGTTTATTAGGGATAGTGATAAAAAATGGGGGGAGCAGTGAAAAGACATCAATCTTTTCTTAGTCCTACATGCTTGGGGTCAAGGTAGATTTCCCTGCTCAGATTCTTGCTCAGAATGCACTCTGCAACAGCTGAAGAGTAGTGAGACTTCCAGAAATAAGATTTGAGTATTGCTTGGACATCCCTGTCAGTTGGTTGAACTGGGCGTCATGGCCAGTTTCCTTCTTTAGCTGTGCTTATCTCGGGAACCAGGAGTGGTCTCATAACTGATTAGAGAAGCATTTCATACCCTGCTCTCAAAAATGAGTGAGAGCACCTTGGAATCCGTGCATCGGACACAGAACTAGATGAGTAAGAACAATTTGCCACGTGGGAGCAGGGAATGATAAGCAGGCAGTTGGTATGCCACCAATTCTTATTTCAGCAGAGGCCTAGGACAGAGACTGTCCAACTTCTGCAGCTGATGTCCCATGATTCAGACACTAACAACCCCTGATTTAGGTGCAAAACAACATGATGAGTTCATAGACCACTGGAAGCTGGATTTTGATTTTCCAGATTTCTCATGCTTCTAATCTATATGTATATGTATTTGAGAAAGCTTTACTGAATCACTAGGCAATCTATGCAATGAATGAATAAAGCTAACTCCGTAGGTGTTTTAAAAATTCAGTTCAGTTCAATAAATATGCCTAGCCTCCTAGGTCCCAAGCTGTGTCTTAGATACTGCAGATACAATGATGAATTGCTCCATGAAAACTTCTGCTTCCAGATTTCTCACTATCCAGAATGGGAGAGAAAATTTCTGCATTATGTTAGTTTTCATGGTCTGGGCATTGCGCTTGGCCTGTCCCACATAACTGTCAACTTTGTCTTCACCTGTATAAATTTTATTCTCAGTTAACACACTGGGAAAAGACATCCAAAGAGGTTAGTTAACTAGCTTGAGGTCACAAAAGAGAAAATATGCACCTGGCTGTTCTCCTTTCAGGCTTAAGCCCCCACCAGTACTCCTTGCTGCCACCCTCATGGGGAGCAAGCAGTCCTTTAGTTTATGTTCTGTGTTTCAGATGCAGCACTTCATTTCATCTTCATGGAAACCTCAGATAGTTCACTCAAGTTTTACTGATAAAGAAACCAACATTGCAGAGGTGAAAATATAGATGGAAAAGTAATGAGTTTGATGGAGTTTCATCAAAACCAAATACCACTGCTACTTGAACGAAGTTGTGAAATAGTGGGAAGAAACGATAAAGGGGCACCAAAACCGTCTAGTTTCTCTTCTTGAAATGTTTCATTTAACTGCAAATGAAAGTTGGACCCCATATCTTCAACTTCTTAAGTATCCACAGATGTCATTAAATTGAGATGTAATTCAGAATAAACGGAAACTTTATTCTAGGAAGGATACCCTAGACGGATTATCCTGAGATGAAACCTTTTACTTAGTATGCTTGGATGGTGCATGAGTTCTCATTAACTTTACTTAAATATGATTATTTTAAAAAAGAAATAGGAACCCAAACATTCTTGCTTCTTTTACCTGAAAGAAAAGAATTGAAACATGGATTTGAAAGCTAAGGAATAAGAAAGGAATAAGAGGGAATCACAAACAATGTCACTTTCAACCTAGGTTGAATCCAACTGATTCTTAGCAATATACAGAACCCAAGCATGTCAGTGAATGCCCTGCCTCCCAAAAGCATGGAACAGTAGTGGTGAACCTGTGGCATGGGTCCTGCAGCAGGCTGTTCGTTATCACTGAAAGCTCTAAAAGTTTTACCATCTCTGGCAGAGAAGACCGTGACAGAACCCCATGTACTCAATTACATCTTCTTCCTCCATCCCATCATTGAAAGAACTTTTGTCTACCAAACTGTGTTTAGTAAGTGACAATGTTTCTCATCATTAGAAATCAATGCCATTTATAATTTTTAAATGGAGCTGTGATTAGCGTGAGACATAGATTAACTTAGATGATGCAATTAAAATTAAAGGCTAAGAGACTTGACATTTTAGTTAGCCTTAGCGGCAGTTAAGTGGGAGAGTTTATGATGTTATGGGAGCCTCTGGAAATACAGAAGATGCACATAGATTTCTGACTTGCTTCTCTTAGTTATTCCAGAGTCAAAGGAACTGTGGGTGTGCAGATCAAGCCAGGCAGACCTTATCATTTCATCCTCTGTTGCCTTTGCACATGGCACCCTCTCTTATCCAGAAAGCCTTCTTTTCCTTCTTTCTTTACTTCCTGGTGACTCATCCGGCTGCACAGTTCAGTTTCTGCATTGAGGACTCTGGGAAGAGTTTGCTAATACGTTCTTCCTTCCCCATATGCGAGACATAATAAGCTCTCTGGGATCCTATTCCAAATAGTGAACAAAATATTGGCAGAACTTTCTGCACTGGTGGCCATGGTTCCCCCCTTTCATTGGACTGGGAACACTTTAATGTTATGACTAGTTCTTTTTTTGAATTGCTCCATATCAAGGAAATGCCTGGAACTTAGCATTTCTCAGTAATTGCCCATCAAGTAAGGCAGAGAGGATAATTGATTTGTGCAAGGTCATGCAATTAGTGACAGATTTAGGTTTGAATCTGAAGCTTTTTCCACAAATGTGGTCTTTCTCATTGTGATATATTTTTCAAGGTAAGGCCCAAGACTCTCATTGGGCAATCAGTCATAATACAGGCTTTGTTAGGCAGGTATGTCTCAAGCTGTCATCTTCCAAAGATATTTTTTGTGCTTTATTCTAGCAAAAAATATGAACAGCATAGACATGGCCAAGTTTGCAGGCACCGTGATTTAAAGTATTTAACGTCACACACTTACATAAGGACCCCTTTTTAAGGCAAGAAGTTGTGAAAATCTAGTAGATGAAAATAATAATTTTAGTGAACAGTACAGTGATTGGGACACACACAAGGACTCTTCGCAATCACTCCACCTTTCTAGGAGATTTGCACCTCACAGGTTTAGTGACAAATTCAGATGAAAGATTCCGAACTGAGAGTGGAGAACCTTGGCTTCCAGTCCAGCTCTGCGCTGCTTTAGGCTGGAACTTGTCTTCTCCAAGCCTCGCGGCTCTTTAAACCATAAGTGAGGCATTGGGCTGGTGGCCACTGTGCCCAGCCTTGCACAGCACAAGTGCACAAGCCCAGGAGCGACAGTCACATAGATCACAGTGCAAATCGTGCCCTTTGGAGCTGCACAGTGCAACAACCCTGCTTGAGAAATTCCCAGCTCGAGCAGGCTGACTCCAGATAAGCCCTGTTCTAAGTGGCGATGGGAGGAGATTTCAGTCGCTTCTTCCTAGAGGTGTCACCCTCATTATCCTCTCGTAGTCTTTCATAGCCAGCCTGACCACTCGGGACCCACAGCAGGCGGCCTTCTGGTTCTGATCAGACCTGGATACCTTCTGCATGAGCCATCCCGACACTGCTTACGCTCTCCATTTCTCCCGACTCCTACCTCATTTCTTCTCTTCCAAAACACTCTTCATGGCTGAAATGACATAAGACAACCCTGCAGAGTCCCATGGTAACCTTTCTAAGATTAATCGGGCACTTCTCAGGGGTTGTTCAAAGCTCTGAGGCCTTCATCCAAAGCCAAATGCACACTTCCTTCGGGAGCCATCCCTGGCACTTGTGTCAGTCACAGAAGAAATGATTGCAAACACTAGGGGTGTTGATGCACGAGTCTCTCTTATTCCCCTGGCAAGGCTCCGGAGAAACAATGACATGGGGAAGGAATTCCTGCCCTCTTGCTTCGCCTTATGACTCTCACTGCTAAACTCTCTGGAACTCTCTCTCTCTCATTTCCCTTTAAAAAGTGATTCCTGAAACATAACCCCTGAATCTTGTTTAAAAGTAGTATTGGAAGAAAGGAATGTGAGAAGAAAGGAAGAATGAAAAGGAAGTAGCAAGGAGGAAGAGAAGAAATGCAGAATTTGGGGCCCTGTGATCAACCTTCTTGTTTATATTATATTATTGAATGCTGTCAACTGTCTTGCAACTCATAAATGGCAAGTTTTCCCCTCGACAATGCAATCATTAATGCTCAGAGGTGCTGAAACATATATGTGTGAGAAAACCAAATTATATAATTAAAGGGAAAACTAAAAGATAGATAATAAGAAATAGGAAGCTAGATCTTTCTTAAATGGGAAGAACAAAAGAGAGAGAGGCACCGAGGGAGAGGAAGGAACATGGAGGAAAGAAGAAATGGAGATGAGTTATGCACATGCACGAACTCCACATGGGTAATGTAGACATTATGCACTGCAAACATGTACTAATGAATAAGTAACTTTTTAAAAATGTGCATAGACTCATACAGGTCTAACTTTACATTTCATGTATCCATCTCCTGGTTGCTAACATAAGGCAGTAAAGAGATGAGGGAAGAGAAATACCAAGCACACTAATGGTAAATTTTTTTCAATTTTTTTGAACATATTCACAGTTATATCTGCTCATTTCTCTGACCAAACCCATCATTTAACAATGTGATATGTGATTTTGTGCAGCACATTAGATAGTATTTGGAAAAAAATGTCTGGCACCCAAATTCATAGACACTGGGACTTAAGAGTCAGCTACCAAGTCCCTTGTCTCCATCCCTCAGAGCACCCTCAGAACCCACATTTTCACTCCCTGTTGAATAGATTTCTCCATCTGTGCATCTTATATACATCCCATCCTGGCTTCCACCGCCCCTAGGTCAGTTTTCAGTTGTGTCAACCTTCAACCCACCACAATATCTCTACGTGTATTCAGTGGCATTCACAAGATGGCTAACTTGATAGGGTCTTCTCTTCTTCTTCAGTCAGTAACCTTAGATCAAAGTTCTATCCATGTCTAACTTAGTTGGCTAATTTGGGAGACCTAAGAGCAAAGATATATCATGGGGGAAAAAAATTTAAGTTCTATGGTCAGACCAATCTGCGTCTGAATGTAGATTCATCTACTTATTCACTGTGTGACTTTACACAGCTTAACCACCATAGACTCCACCTCACATTTATCATAGCAATAATAGGCAGGCATGGTAGCACATACCTGTAATCCCAGCGCTGTGGGAAGCTGAGGCAGGAAAGCCGCATGTTTGAGCCTAGCGTTGGCAGCTTAGCAATTTAGTTAGACCTTGTGTCAAAATAAAATATAAAAAAGAGCTGTGGGTATACCTCAGTGCAAATGCACTAGGTTAAATCTCCAGTACTGAAAAAAAATGCACACAAAAAGAAATTAGTAATAACAGTAGTTTTTTCATAAGATTGTTGCAAGAAAGAAATGGCACACTCATAAACTGTGGAACATCCATTAAGTGTTCAAAACCTTTGGCTAGTGTTACTATTAAGAAAAGTTGCACTTCTGAGGCTGTGAGAAATGAATTTCTCTCCGTCTTCCCTTTTTCATCTGTCTTATTCATATTCTTCATTCAGTTCTTGCTCAGCTGTCATCTCCTCTGGAATACTCCTAATACGCTTAAGACTCATTTACATGCCCCTCCTTCCTAGTCTGATTCCTGACCTTTACTAAATGCATATCATGCAGTGCTAAAATCACCTGATTACTGTCAATCTTCTCAATTAGGAGAGAAGAGAACTTAGGTCAAGGAACACAGTCATTACAGGATCGGAAGGTAGGACTTCGCTGCATGCAGTAGTCTCTGACAGCTACTTATTTAATAAATGAATGAAGGGACAAATCCTCTAAGACAGAATTGCATCTCAGAGGAGAGATGCGGTGGGAAATGTAGCTTTGCAAGGAAGACTGAGGCAAGCTCCATTTAAGTATCACTGATTATACACAATCTGGTTGGTTTTGAAAGCACTGCTGTCTATGCAGCAGTGTTTAGAGTTAACTATGTGACTCCAGGGCAGGCATTCCCAAGCAGGAAAGCATCAGCTAAAAGTGGGTCTGGGAACCTTACGCAGGAGACAAGCAAATTGCTTGCTTTTTGTGGGCTTTCAGTTTCAAGAGGAGCCAAGATGAGCATGGAGAAACAGACCTCCGTGCTGAGTCCATTTCCACCTTTGTGAGCAGCCCCTCTTCGCTAATGGGGTGCCAGTGCCCTTTTCCTGATGCAGACAACTTCCCACCTCTTACTGCTTCCACTTTGCCAGGCTCAGAGTTAATCAAGCCCCCTCTTGTGAGCTCCTGTTAAGCGCATGAGAGGCCACTGAAAGCAGCACTCTTTCTATTTATGAGCTTTCCTGCACTTACAAGAGCTGTTTCTGAAAACCAGCAACAGAGGTCATCACTTTGGAGTGATGCTACTTTTTATAATTTCAGTACTAAATGTGTCCAATAGGAAGTCTAACTATGGGACATTTTCTGTAGATAAATGAGTAAAATTGCACTATTGACTACTACTAGGTCTCATGTTTTTCCCAAGCAACATTTCCCTGGCTTAAAATAACTTGCAAAATCAAGTACCAGAATACAACAACAAAGAAAATAGACAATTTAAATATTTCCAAGTCAGCCCACCATTAATGTTATAGAAAAACTCATATCTTTGCTCCTACCAAGAGCCCTATCATTATGCCTGATTTTCTTGTATGTGTGAAGATCTCACTTTGGACTCTTCTGGCTTGTACTTTATCATCTTTTGTGGAAAAAATCATCACAGAGATGTTTTTATGACCTTGTTATTCCAATAACTTACTGAAAAAGATTTAGTAAATTGGTTATGCAAATGCTTTAACATCTGGTTAAAGTATGTGAGGAGTACTTTGGAGCCACTGGGGTGGCACTCATTGTTGGAATTCTTTCTGGCAGAAGTCAGGCCACAGTGCAGGTATTACCTACTTCAACCTGCAAATGTTCAGGAAGATAGCAAGTAAGTACCCTCCTTTCTGTTTCATCTCGAGAGGCTCACCCATAGAACGCTGTCCGAATTATGCCTGAGTCAATAGTACAACAACAAAAACAAAATCAGAGAAACCCTGGTAGTGTATCCAGAGAGTTCAGCTGGAACACTACATGCAGTGTTACTCTCAGAATGCTAACTGAATGATTCAACATTATAGTACAGAACTTACACTATCTTTGAACCATGGAAATGCAGTACTCTTATTTAGTAAGTAGGAAAAGCTCTTGAAGTTTGTGTATGCATGTTGAGAATGAGCTGTAGGGCTAAGGAAGTGCCTCAGGAGAAAGCAGTGGTAATAGTGTTTACCAGAATGTGCTCTAAAAGGAAAATATTTCAAATGATGCACCATGAGAAAAGGTCAGACAAATACAAGAATTGTCACATATGTATGCCTCCACCTTTTGAGTATTTACACTGGCATACAAAAGAAATTTGAGAGATTCTTTAGTATAGATATTGTATGTTTTTGCTTTCTTTGATTATAAGCAGAAGATACAGGCTTTGGTTAACCAGAAAGGAATCTTTTGGAGGGGTATTGAACAGAAGTTCCCAGATCCTAGCTGGGAATGAAGGAGTTCTTTGAAAGGACAAGGATCAATCAGGGTTGACTGGGGCATTTTCACAAGAATGCATGAATTTTCTTTAGGCAACATCTGTCAGACACCTTGTCTCCAGATCTCTTCTCCACCTCTTCTTGTGTCTATATTTACTTTAAATGAACAAAGACTCTGTCTGACTTAGAGGCACAGATGAGCTGTACACAGAACTGACCATGGACTTATAGCTTGACCTCAGGCACACCTTGAAATGATGACTCCGCCAGAATGAAATTATCTTAATGACTGCTTATAGTTCTAACATTGTCATCCAAATAGAATTTTGGGTCTTTTATGTTACATTTTTCCATGGTCTTGAGAAACATCCTAGATTTTTGTTTGGCTATTTCTGAAACAGTGCTTCACTGTGAAGATAGAGACAGTTTAATTTTCCACACTGATGTGATGTCTTTCTTTGTGCTGTCTGAAACGTGGTTCAAAATAAAACAAAGCGGGACTTAACCTCCACAATGAAAATTCTCACTGGAAAATCCCCTGACTGCAAAAACCAATAATTAAAAAGTCAGTGGGAAGAAAGAAAATGGGACTTTATTTTGCATTTCACTTGTAAGTCCCAAAACTACATATTTGTATCAGCTGGCCACATCCCAACATTTGCTTGCTGTCACACTCAGTAAAAGGATGAATTTTTCTTTGAGACATGTTAGGCTTAATCTTTTCTGTAAACATCGAAGGCAAAAATGCACTAGGCAGAAATCAGGAAGAGCTCCCCCTAAAGTCTCTCTCTGCCATTACCCAAAGAAAAGTGATGTGCATACAGCAGATTTGAAGCCATGGGTTGGAAATACCTACAAGTAACAGGTTGCTGTGCCTTCAAATATGAAATCAGTGAGTCTGGTTCTTTTCTTTGCACCTTTATCTGCACAACCACTATAATAAGATGACATTTCTTTCTGACCTATACAAGAACCAAGGCAAAGCTCTCCTTCTTCTCTCTCCTGCATTCTTTCTGCAGATTCTATGCTTTTCTTAGTTGCCATAATTTTTTTATTTTATGAAAAAATGAAATAAAATCCCCTATCAAACTGGAAAAATAGCAATGGTTAACATACCGTGTATTGTAATCCTAAAAATAGCTACTCAGTCTACAAGACGGACAGAAGACACTTTCTCTTACAATGAAGAAACAAACACATAAGAGTACAAAACTTTCTTTTCAATGAACTAAGAGCAACTAGGAGTATAGGAAATAGGGGAAAGTTCAAATAATTTGGTAAATATGTTTTTTTATCTTTCTTCTCCTTCTCTGAAGCTAATGATAAAGGAAGACCATGGTCTTACCCTTCCCAGGACAGAACAGAGTGATATAAAATCATGATATTAGAAATAAATAAGCAGACTCCTGGTCAAATTTCCTAGTCTAGCAGAGCTTACAAGATTTCCATGTGGAAGACTGGACTCAACCCCTAAAAGTGAGGTATGAGCTTATTTTCTTTTGCTATAACCTTTGTTTACATATCCATTTCTTCAATAATATATACTAATAAAGAGCAATCATATGTTAGTGAATACAATAGTATAACAGAAACTTTGGAGAGCCTAAATTTCTATGGAAGATACAAAAGTCAACCATATGAAGAAAGGTAACATTCTGAAAACTATCCAAGGAGGGTTCAATTGCCTCAAAATTATTCCTCTTGCCCCAGGAAAAGTAAATCAGTTTAGAAATAAGAAAGCAAGTTGAATTTCTGAAAGTATTTCTAAATGAGTTGTACTTTTTAGCAACAGTTTTGAAGGCTCACTACAGATAGAGAGCACTCACTCATTGGAAGCCAGTGAGAAAGTACTGAAAATTAAGAGTTTGAATCTCAAGAGGAGGCAAAACATCAGAGACCTGGGTTCAATGTTTACTAGTGGCTTTGTATTAGAAAAGTATTCAGTGGGGAACTTCCTGGTATTCAGCTGGGGATGGGAGCTTCAGAATTGCAGAGAGCAAGCCCTATCGTTGGTGTGGATGATAGGGGAAGGGCCTCTTCATTCTGCCTCCCCCTGAAATAACACCACAGGTAGTCTGGGCTGGAGCACGTCTCTGACAGTCTGCTGTACCTGCAGACAGGCACGTCACATACAAAAGCCAGGTTCCACTGCAGCACCTCTTGGTGGGTTAGCTGAGTGAGCATGTAGGCACGTGTGCCCCACCACAGGCTCACAGACTACAGAAGGCTCAGGGCGATGGCCTTAGTCCATTCTGTCTTCTATAACAAATGTCCTAGACTGGGTAAGTTATAAACCACAGATATTTATTTCTCATCACCCTGCAAAGTGGAAAGTCCAAGATGGAGGCAGATGTACTGTCTGATGAGGGCCAATTCTCTGGTGCAAAGAGGATGCCTCTCTTACAGTGTCCTCATATGGTGGAATCTGTCTTAGCCTCACTTCTAAGACCACTAATCCCATCCACAGAACCCCCATCTCCATGACCTACTCAACCTCCCAGGGCTTAATCAACCTTCCAATACCATCACCTCGGAGGAGGCAAGGGGTGAGATTCCAACAGATTTTGAAGGGACGCAAACCCTCACACCCTAGCAAGTATGAAGTGTATCAAATCACAGGATTCATGCTTTTGCTTTGGACTGTTTAACAGAAAGGCAGGGATCTTCATGACAAGAAGTGGCAGTGGAACTTTAGGAACAGGATGTGACAAGTTTCAGCTGGGGTTCTGCTCAAGATATTTTAACAAGAGATTTCAACAAGAGGCAAGTAAGTGTGAAATGCGTTCCATGTGTTCTGACTGTGGAAAAAAGCAGTAGCATATGTCAATTTCAGTGGCATTGCTTCATTACGTTGCTCCAGATTTCAGGTTTTTGAGAAATGTCATCACAGGAGATGTAACTTGGGCTTGTGGTTATGATCCTGAGACAAAAGTTCAGTGTTCTCAAAGGACATCACTAGGTTCACCTCATGGAAAAAAAAAAAAAAAAGGCACATCAATCAAGATCCAATATCAAGGTATGTGGTGTTTATTTTTGACCGTGACAGAATTGTGGAAGTAGAGCTAGCACACAGGAATGCTACAATGAGTGGTGACTATTATGAGGGGTTATTACAACATTTAAGAAACTATGTGTATAGAAAACAACCTGTGAAATGTGCAAAGAATTTCATCCTCCCTCCTGACAATCTCTGTGTCACACATTGACTCTGGTATGGCAGCTTCTGTCAAAGGTGTCCTCACTAACTTTAATCACCAGATCTGGAACCAGAAAACTTCTGATTCTTCTCTTCCTTGGAGTCAAATAACCATGAAAATAAATATTTCGCATCAATTCACACTATCAAGGCAGTTATGACAGTGAAATTAAAGGCCCTAACAGAAGAAGACTTCCAGAACTGCTTCATAAAATGCAAGAATGATGAAAAAAGTGTTTTAGAAGAAAAAGGGGGAATGTATTGAGGAGGTAATGTGTCTTTTACTTGAATCTAAAATTTTTTAAATATTCGCCATGGTTTTTTTTTTTTATCACACCTGGTATAACAGGTGTGAAAACCAACTGAGTTTGAAATCAACTTCTGTGCTGCCCCTCCCAACCAAAAGCAAGCCAAGCCCTAAAAACAGGTCAGCAGGCCTCTGCGTAGGATGAGAATGAGATGGGGGCAGAGATGTCATAATCAGAGGTCACATCAGGATCAGGAATAACAGCAAGTAGTAGGCCACTTGCAAGATCTACTTATTATGAACTGTTCTGCTATAAACTTGGGACCATAATGTTAAGTGAAAAATCTTAGACACACAGGTTTAAATATTGCATGGTTTCTCCTAGATTAGAACATCCAAAATATAAATAACAACTGAAGTTAAAAAATAGATAACAGAAAGTAGAGAGCTACCGTAGCTCTTTCTCAAATGGGAAGGGGATCAAGGGATAGAGAGAGGAGGGAGAGAAGATGAAAAAAGAATAAAGAAGATGTGTTATGTACATGCACCAACTCCACACAAAGAATGCAAACATAATGTACTGCAAACATATTCTAATAAAAATAAGTAACTTTATAAAAAAAAATAGTATTTATCTGAAAGAGACTGGAGGAAAAAAAAACCCTGAATGTAACTGATAGCAAAATTGAGTTGCTCCATGGCTGTAAAAGAAATCTCAAAAACTAAATCCTGTTGAGTAGAGAAAGAAATTAATCTTTCCACACATTTGTGCTTTATGACTACAAAGTTCATAAGAGCACAATTTATAATTATAAGCTGTGAAAGGTATTATAGAGAAAAAGTATGGGCCGTCACACAGGACACAACAGGTCTAGTCTGGTGTCAGTGCAATGTTTTCCCTGTGGAACCAGCTTCAGGGATGAGACTGGAAGGAGCAAGTAGCAGCAAGCGAGACAAGAGCAGAGTGCTTCATACACATGGACTCCTCAGTGTAAAGTCCCAACAGCAGGAAGGAACATGAGACGTCTGTGGAAGAGAAAGGCAACCAAGGAGGTCGCATAATGGAGAGTATGCAGAGGTCCAAGAACACACTAAAGACATAACTGCAAGGGGGAGCATCACAGAGGCGAGGTTCCCCAGGAACCTGTGACTCTATTAGCATCTGGTCCCTCATGCTAAGAGGGACAAGATCCTTGGAAGTATTCTAAGTGAAAGAGTGATGCAGTCAGGTTGCTGTCTCATACATACCACTCCATCCAAACATGGGGATGGGTCAGAGGAGCAGCAGCAAGACACACAGACGACTTCAAGGACAGTGCCCTGGGGTAGGATGAGGCTATGCCTTGGTTACTTTTTTGTTGTTGTTGAGACAAAATACCCAACACCCAAAATTAAGGAGGGAAAGGTTTATTTAGCTTACAGTTTGTGAAGGTTTCAGTCCACAATCAGCTGACTTCAAGGTAGGGTGGCATGGCTGAGGGGTAACACTTCAAGGCGGCACATGACAGCAAAAGCAGCAAAAGCAAAAAGGTGGTGGGGGGGAGTAAGGTCTTTTCCCTCTTTATATTGTATATCGGCTATCCACCTATGCCCGCACTATCTCTGTGCCCTTTTACAGGCTGAGGATATTCACAAAGTAAGGACCCTGGCCCCCTGCTCAATCACTCTAAAGTGTAAAGTTGAATTTTTAAACTTCTCAAGTTGACACAATGAATAACATCCTAGAGCAACAAGGGCATGTCCTTTTCACCCCAAGATGTAGAACTGCTGAGTTACTTAGTTAAGCTCAGTTGACACAATGTATCAACTATAACAGGCTGCAAAAAGGCCAGGCCTGGAGGTGGAAAGACGCAGATGAATTTGAAAAAAAATTGTTAAGAAATAAATTGCAAATGGGGATAGGGAAAGGTAGAAGGACTCAGTCAAGGATGTTGACATTGATCTTTGACTTGACAGTGACATTAGCAGCGATGGACATTCCTGCAAGTGTTAATACTACTCATGAATACTTCCTCAGATTAATACTACCAAAATCCTATTACTCCTTTCCATGCTTATTGCATTCATCCTGAGAAGACTAGAAGGGATATCACACACAGTACTTCATGTGACTTTCTAAAGACAATGTTGAACAGTTCAAAGTTTAAAAAACAGGTTATCAGAAACAATGTTTTAACATTAATTATACTGCAGTTAAGCCATTTTTAAGCTAGCTTTCAGTTTCCAGGTCATTTTTTCAGATGTAAAATGATACTTTCTGTTTCATTTTTTTCTTCTATTAAGAGTAGCGCAGAGCACATAGACATAATCCAAACCTCCAAATATATGGATTCATCAGGTACAGAGGTAATTTCATCTTTTTTTTTTTGCCTTTTCTGTGGTCTCCCTTAACCCTCTTATTTGTTTCCCCAAACTTTAAGAATATAAGTATGTTAGGATGCAGTAAAATACTCGCTTCTTGTCAGTGTCCAGGAAGTGGACCCTATGCTTTGAGAATTTCTTCCTTGGCAAAGGAGGAAAATAGACACATCTGTGGGGTAACAAAGACCCACACGTTAAAAATTCTATGCTTGTCTAGACATAATCAAACCGATTTCACAGTAGGTGTTAAATGCTTCTAATTAAAGCAATTTAAGAAATTTCTAAAAATTCAAGAATGGTAACAAAATGTTAACATTCAAGCGCCAAAACTGTTGTTTTTTCCAGACTCCACTTTGGTCTCCATAGTAACCAGAATATGTATTAGCCTGATTCTGCTAATTGAGTGTGTGTATATATAAATATACATATATATATGTAGTCTTCATGAATTATATATATATATATATATATATATATGAATGATGAAATCCTTATGTATGCATAGGTATATAAATATACAGTGAATGCAGTAGAAGTGACATCTTAGCAGGGGAGCAGGTCTTCTTTCCACAGTATGCTTCTGTGTAGCTTATTATACAAAGAAACCTGTTCTCCCTTCTCTGTGCTTCCTCCCTATGTCTCACAGCACCTTCACCAAAAAAGAGCCATCTTTCCCAGGTGGCTCTGACATCTGAGGGATTGCTTCAGTAGGCCTGATAGATTGGAACGGGAAGTGAACTGCTTCTTTCAAAGGAGTAGGCCACAGATCGGACATATCATTGTGTCACTCGCCATATGGGGATAAATTGTAAGACTTCCCTCCCCTTAGACAGGGTAGACTCCCTCTTTTTTAAAGTATCACCACCTCAAAGCATTTATCTCAACACAGCCATGCACAGAATGACAGGGATTGCTCCATAGAGTAGATCAGCCTGCTCCCATTTGTGGAGGCCAGTTAGGAGCTAGAAACTGACCTGGTAGCAGGAGCTTTTCCTGCCTGACCCTTGAGTTCTTTCTCCTCTGTCCACTGCAACTGCTTCCTATGCTTGTATGAAAGACACACCCTTGTTGGTCCTCCTCAACTTCAGTTTTCTTAATTTCAAACGAGGAACAACAACAAAAACCAAACTATTACTTTCCCAGTGCTCTATTTAGACAGAAAACACTGCACAAGTATGAAATCACAAAGTTTCAAAAGGCCTGGGAATTCTAAAAACAAAAGTGAAGTAAAAGGAAGGGCTTAGGGTAGCATAGTATAGAATTTTAACTCATCTGGAGGATTTTTCATTTCAGAGCATTGGTGAATGTTCCAAGATTGCCTTATGAGGTTTCCTTCTCCTACAAAATTAGAGTTAAATGTAGGACTATCGTAGGAGCTGACAAGTGAAAGGATTTGTTTGTTGATAGAAACTCTTGATCAGAGAACACTTTTCTGGGAGGTAGGTCTTATGCTCTTCTAAGCTCTGGGTTATTTCCTTAGTCCCAGTTGGTATCGCATCAACTTCTGAGAATAATTCATGGGGTGAAAGGGAAGAAGCCACATCTCTTCACAACTTTGTACCCACCCTAGCAGGGGCTTTGGGTTTTACTGTTTGGATCGCTAACAATATGAAATTACTCCACCTCATCCACATGTGGGTCTCATTTAGCTCACATAACATCATGGTCTCCAGGTACAACCCTTTTCCTACAAGTGCCTCACCTTTACCCTATTAAGGCAGAGTAGTACTCCATTGTGTATAAAGGCTACATTTTCTTTATCCTCTCATCCTTTTCAAAGGTTTCACTATTATGAGTCTTGCTGCTGTAAACATAGGTATGTGAGTGGGGAAGCAGATGAGGGGAAGGGGATGAAGAAAGATTTAGGATGAGTTATGTACCCATGTCAACTCCCCACAGAAAATACAATCATTATATCCTGTAAACATTTCCCAGTAAACATGAAATAAAATAAAGTGCATACATCAAAGGTGAAGGGGGTGGCAGGGTTTACTTCTTCTAATACTCTTTCTTTGAGTTATCTGTGCCTGATTTCTCCTGTATGTGCAAGATCTTTGGTCTGTTCCTCCCTATGCTAATCTACTAATCTCTTCCTCCTATAAGGACACCAGTCATATTGGATTATAATCAGTCCTGATAAACTTATTTAAAGTTAATCACCTCTTTAAAAGCACTGGCTCCAAATGCAGTGATATTCTAGGGTATCTTAGTCCTTTTATGTCATTAAAAAAAATACTGGACACTAAGAACTTTACAAACAACAGAAGTTTGCTTTTTCCCAGTGCTGGAAGTTGGGAGATGGAGATTAAGATGCCCATGGGTTCTGTTATCTGGGGAGGCCTGCGTGCTCTGCAGGGGTAGGGCTCTGTGCCCTCACAGGGAGAAAGTGAGAGGCAAGAAGGACAAAGTTCCTTTTCTAAGAGCACCAAATCCTATTCACAATGGTGGGGGGGCGGGGCTTTGGCTTTGTCTCTCCTCAAAGGCCCTGTCTTAGCAATCACACTGCAACACCTGCAACTGGAAAGGACATATTCAAACAGTAGTACAGGGCTTAAGAGTTCAAAACATGACTTTTAGGAAGAGACAAACAGCTCAGCCCATAATAATCAACTTGTAATTTGTTCTGAGACAACAGAATATGACCAAAGTGTGGGGATTTTGTGCATGTAACTAAGATTCTAAATCAGTTAATGTCCAGTAATCAAGAGGGAAATTGTGCTGGATGGGCCTGAATTCATCCCTTCTGTGAAAGCATCTTTCTTTGTGAGCTCCATGAAATAAGCAACCGAGGGGCAAGGAACTGTAAGTGACATCTAGAACCCAAGGGACACCTTCCCAACCAATAGCCAGCAAGGCATTAAGGACCTCAGTCATGCACTGTGCCTTGGAGTCGAGGTGGGATAGGGAGCTGAGAAAGCAGAAAAAGGAATTCAGCACAGAGGACATCACAGGAGCAAAGCCTAGCAGGCAGGGAGTGTCTCATTTTATCTGAGATTTGAGTATGTTCTGAGGAGACGGCAGAAATGTCTAGAAGCAGAAACCAGAACCTGGAATCCTGCAGGGCCAATATTCTTTATACATGTGCTGTGTTTTACTGTCAAGTATTGTTAAAATTGTCAAATTGGCTAGTATCTCAGTTTGTTCCTGCTGCTTAATGAAATACCAGAATGGCTAATTTATAAATAATAAAAATTGATTCCTCATAGTTCTGACAGCCGGAAGACCCACATCAAGGTGTTGGCAGGTTTGGTAGCTGATGAAGGCCTTTTCCTTACAAATGGCACCTATTTCATTTTTATTAGCGCATAGTTGCAGAACATACTGGTCATGTTTCTGCTAGGGATGTGGTCCATGTACCTAACACAGCTTGATTCTTTTTTCATCCTCTCCATGCCTGCCTCTCTCTCTCCATTTCCTGGTCCTCTTGCCTTTCTCAAAAGAGCTCCTCCTTGCTGTTTCTGCCCAGGCGGAAAGGCAGAAAAGGCAAAACCAACTCCCTCAAGCCTTTCATTAGGCCACTAATCACACTCATCAGGATCCCACACTTGTGACCTAATCACCTCTTAGCAGCTGTACCTGTTAATGCCCTTGCACTGGGGATTCAGTTTCCACGTGGTTCTAGAGATACACAAATACAGCATCTGATCACATTGAAAAGCATGTACTTAAACTAATGTATACCCATAATACATGTTTTCCCTTACAATTGAAAATTGAAAATATTGCAGGTAAAACTCTATATTTCCAGCTTCTTAAAGGTCAGAAATGTAGAACTAGGAGGCGGTCTCCTAGAGTAGCCCTTTCTTTCATAGAGGGCACCCTATTCTCTATGCCCCCGTCTGCTGCTCCTGGACTAGTCCCTCAATATGTCAAAAATCTCCACTGCATTTGATGCCTGTAGACATTGGAATTTTCAAACCCTGGTCAAGCAGTCAAATTCAAGGCCTGTTATTAACAGAGAATGCTCCTGTGTGTCATGCTGAGGAGTTTGGATATGTTTCACAAAAATAATAGAGAACAATCAAATAATTTTAAGACAAGGAATGACACAACTGTAACTATGTTACTATGCCTTTCTCTCTCACACACCATGCACATCAATTCTTTTGCTTCATTTCCACTGTTATTTTCCAGCATTAGCCTATTCTGGGCCTTCAGTATTATTTCTTACTGATAAATGTAATTCCCTTTGCCTGGTATCTCTGCCTTCAGCTTCTTCCTCTCCTTCCTCTTCAGCTCATGCATTTACCACGTGACTGGAATGACTCTTCTGTTAAGTGGAGACAAAGAAAATAGGTGATATTTTATTAGTTTTGGCTAGCAGAGAGAGAGAGAGAATGAATGAATGAATGAACCTATTTCATATGGGTCACACTAAAGTAACATGGATACAACTGTGTTGTTCCTTGGTTTAAAATCATTTTCTCTGTTCTCTATTATTTTTATGGAGAAAGAGAGAAAGAGAGAGGAGTCAGAGTAATTGGGATACAGTATATACTTTTAGGTTGCATAGTTCCTGTACTCCCAAGAAACTAGAATAAATTGGGATACTTTTAGGAATTAAATTTTACATGATCAGCCTCTCCTCCCTGAGATGCATGCTTTACTTGCCTCACTCACAATTGAGAATTACTTTAGTTAAAAGCCACTGTTACTCATAAAAATGATAATTTTGCTTCTTCCTTTCCTATCCTCATTCCTTTTATTTCTCTCTCTTGTCTAGTTGCTCGGCTAATGCTTCCAGAACTGTGTTAAAGAGGAGTGGTGACAGTGGACATCTTTGTCTTGTTCCTGATTTTAGAGTAAGAGCTTTCAGCTTTTTTCCATTTAGTATGATGTTTGCTGTTGATTTTTCCTAATTGGCTTTTGTGAAGTAAAGACAATCTATTCCTGTTTTCTGCAGGGTTTTTTTTATCATGAATGCATGTTGGACTTTATCAAAAGCTTTTTCTATGTCTATTAAGATGATCATGAGATTTTTGTCTGTGGCTCTATTGCTATGATGTATTACTTTAATTGATTTGTGTGTATTGAGCCATCCCTGCATTCTTGGGATGAATCCACTTGGTCATGATGTATAGTCATCTTGATGATTTGCTGCATTCTATTTGCTAGTATTTTATTGAGAATTTTTCATCTATGTTCATGTGGGAGATTGACCTGTAGTTGTCTTTTTTGTTTGGGTCTTTCTTTGGTTTTGGTTTCAGAATAATACTTGCCTCCGGGGATGAATTAGGGAGAATTCCTTCCCTTCCAATTTTATTAAAGGTTTTCAGAACTGGCATTAAATCTCCTCCAAATTTCTTGTAGAATTCAGTGTGAATCCATCAGAACCTGAGCTTTTCTTTGTTGGTAAGTTTTTTATTACATTTTCAATTTTGTTGGCTGATACTGAGTCATTCAGGACTTTTATGTCTCCTTCATTCTGCTTAGGTAATTCATTTATATCTAGGAATCTGTCCATCTCCTCTGTATTTTCCATCCTATGAGAGTAAAGATTTTAAAAGTAGGTATTGATGATCTTCTGAATTTCTACAGGACTAGTAGTGATTTCATCCTTTTTTTCCTTATTGCATGAATTTGCATTTTTTCTTTCTTTTTTTGATAAGGTTGGTAAGGGGTTTATCAAGTATATTCTTTCAAAGAATCAACTCTTTGATTCCTTAATTCTTTGTATTGCTTTCTTAGTCTAATCGCATTAATTTCTGCTCTGATCTTTATACTTTCCTGCCTTCTTTGGGCTTGACTTTCTCCTCTTTTTCTAGAAGCTTGAGATGCAGCATAAGGCTGTTTATTGGTGCTCATTCTCTTTTCCTGATGTGGGAATTTACCGCTGTAAATTTCACACTGAGGACTGCTGTAATTGTGGCCCACAGGTTTTGTTTAGACGTATGTGCATTTTTATTTGATTGTAGATATTGTTTAATCTCTTCTTTAATTTCATCCCTGAGCCATTGCTTGTTCGGGAGGGTGTTATTTAATTTCCATGTGTCTATGGAGTTTTTGTGATTTCTTTTGTCATCAATTTCTAATTTCATTGCACTATGATCTGATAGTATGCATGGCATGATTTCAGTTCCTTTGCATTTACTTAAGCATTTTCTATGTGCTAGTACCTGGTCTATTTTAGAGAACATCCCATGTGCAGCTGAGAAGAATGTGTATTCTGATGTTGTTTGGAACATGCTGTAAAGATCTACTAAGTCCATCCATTTGTTCACAAGTTTGATTCACTTCTGTTATTTCTTTGATGATTTTTCATCTAGCTAACCTATCTCTTTGTGACAGTGGTGTTTTACAGTCACCTGTCATCATTGTGTTACTGCTTATTTAATTTTTCATATCTGTTAAAAATTGTCTTATATGTGGGTACTCCTGTATTTGGTGCATAGATATTTATGGTTGTTATCTCTTCCTCTTGCAGTTTTTCCCTAACAAGTATGTAATGACCTTCTTTATCTCTTTTGATCATTCTTGGTTTGAAGTTCACATTGTCTACACACAGAATAGCTACCCATACTTTTTTATGGGTTTCTGTCTCATTATTTTCTATCCTTTGACTATCAGTCTATAAATTTTTTTTTGAGTTAAATGTGTTCCTTGAATACAGTATATTGTTGGATTTTGTAACTGGGTCCATTCTGCCGGTCTGTTTCTTTTGGCTGGTGAATTGAGGCCATTTACATTAATGGTTAATTAATGATATGTATTAACTTATATTTGTCATGTTATTTTCCTGCTGTTTATTCCCTACTCTTTCCCTCTGTTTAATTGCTTAGTCCACATGATGATTCTTTTCTATTCTTGTTCTTCAAATTGTGCTCATTTTTACCTCTTTCTAGAATATCTTTTAGTACTCTTTGTAAGGTTGATTTGGTGCTCATGAATTTCCTGTTTTTCTTTGTCGGGGAAATATTTTATTTCTCCCTTAATTTTGAAGGATAGTTTTTCAGGGTACATCAATCCGGGTTGGAAGTCGCTTTCTTTCAGGACCTGAAATACTTCACACTAAGCTTTTCTTGACTTGATGGTTTGTGTTGAGAAATCTGCAGTGATTCTAATGGGTTTTCCTTCATAGGTGATATGTTTCATTTCTCTAACAGCTTTTACTATTCTGTTCTTTGGCTGAATTTCTGGGATCTTGATTATTATATGTCTGGGTGTAGATTTATTTTGGTTATGATTAACTGGAGTTCTATATGCTTCACTTATTTGGATGTCTGATTCTTTTTCCATGCTTGGGAAACTTTCTGCTATTTCTTCTGCAAATAATCTTTTTATATCATTTCTGTTGACTCCTGCTGTTTGTGTACACCTATTAATCTTATATTGTTTTTCTTTGCCTCATCTTGCAGCTATTGAACTATTACTTCCTGGTTCCTTGTTATTTTTAAGAAATCTTTTCTTTTGCTATCATTAGGTGTAATGCTGCCTTTGAGGTCTGAAAGTCTAACTTTAGCTTCATTCAAGCAGTTTTGCCAGATTTCAATGGAATTTTTAATTTCCTGGATATCTCTCTGAATCTGTTTCATGCATTCTAATTCTTTCCTACATTGTTCATTCAAGGTTTCCATCATTTTTCTATGCCCCTCTGTTTTTTATCTATGTGTCTTTACATGTGCTGAACATTATTGCTGTCATTTCTTTTTTACCTGAAGGATTATTTCTAATCTGATTTCTTCTAGAGCCTGGTGGAGTTGTTTCTTTACTTTAGTTGATATCATTTCAGAAATTTCAGATGTGTGACTTCCAAGCTATTCTATGTTGATGTCTGCTGGCCTTGTTTAGCATGGTGTGGAGGTCTGAGATTGCATTTTACTCCTTTGTTTTGTAATTTTTTGAATATTCCAATGTTCTCCAGAGCTCTGTGAGGCTCCTGTAAGGCTGGGGGTGTATGGGGCATAGTCAAAAATGTTCCTGATTCTGTCTGGGGCTCAGTATGTCTCCCAGGACAGTGTGCAGAAGGTGGAAGCAACTCACTGAGGTTCTCAAAGCTGTCTGGAGCTCAGCATGGCTCCTCAGCCTGGCCAGGGGGGGTGTGTGGTCCACAGTTATAGAGCTTCCCAAAGCTCACTGGGGTTCAGCATGGCTCCCACTGCTCTATGGAGGGTGTGGGATGCTGTCACTGAGTCTTCTGAAGCTTCCCAGGGCTCAGCATGGCTCCTGTGCCAGTAGGGGGGCCCAGGGCATTGTCACCAAGGCTCCCAACTGTGAGATACCTATACCCAATAGTCCATCACAATTACCTCTGTATCCCCAAGTGCTCTATGACATTTTTGTGGAGCTTTTGATGCTAAATATTTTAATATCTAAAATGGTAGTATTGTTGTAATTGCATATTTTATCTTGTTCAGTGGTACCTTGGTTCACTAACTTAATTCTTTTCACAACTCTGGCTGCAAACAGAATTGGATGAATCAAATTCCATGGTTAGATTTAATGTTGACCTTCTAGAGAAATTTGTTCTTATATTTTAAGTCTTTCTAATTAGGATGAACTCTTCACCCCTTAAGTCATTGAATATCCAACCAACTTCAACATATTTAAACAGTTATGTCATATATGAAGCAGTCATATACACTAAACTGAATACAAATGTGAATAAAAGATGATTTCTTTTCCTTGAGAATCACAGTTTCCAAAAAGAGCATTTATACTTGAACCTAAATTAATCCATCTAATAACTTACCATTTATCATAATTTTTTGTTCTCAAGTGTTTATTTGACAATAAAAAGGAAAAAAGATTTATCTCAGTTTTACTTCTATATCTTCCCAGTTTATTTTGAAAGCAATCTTTTCTGATATCCATATGAATATGAAAATAAAATGAAATTACCTATATTTGCCTGTAACTTTCTTATTAACATATCTCTATTTAAGCATACAAACATAATAAAACTTTTCCAACTTTTGAACTTCCTGTTTTATACCTATCCCAATTTGTATTTGACATCTAGACTACATGTGCATAAAAAGCAGATACACTCTTCATCTACTCATAATACACACTGCTTATGATTGTTGTTCTCTCTGGATAGAATTACATTTTTGAAGGAAAATAGTTTAAGTGGAAGCAAATAAGCAGACCTCCTCATGAAATAAATTGGACAAAACCAACAACTATTAACGAATCTGTTTCCCATCTTAAATATACGAGGTGTGATCAAAATATACAGTGTGTTTAAATTTAAAAAATTATTATACTACACTTCCATGAATCCCCCCAAAAACTACTCTCCATTGCTTCAGACACTCTCATCCCAAAGCCCTTGCCCTCCCCCAGCAATTCTGCAAGTCCTCTCTCGTGTCTTTACAAAATGTGATCAAACTGCAATGAATGCTGCTGCCAGGTGCCATCTAACGGAAAGGCAGCTCCTGAAACATAAGTGTGTCCTCATCTACCTTATTCACTGGATCTGGTGCTGTGTCACTTCTGGCTCATCCCAAAGTCAAGATGACCATGAAAGGGAAATATTTTTAATGGATTCAGAACATTGACATAGCCATGACAGCTCAGCTACACTCAGGGAAGAGGACTTCCAAAGGTGCTCCGGAAAGTGACAAACCCATGAAACAAGTGTGTCCCGAGCAAGTGGGAAGACCTTGAAGGAAACTCTGGTAATGTGCCTTTTATTGCAAAACTTTTTAAAAAGCTTAAGCATTCACTATATTTTCTGATCGTATGAATACAGATGTGTACAATGATTGTGCGTGAGCTAGAATGTTGCTAATGTTGGTGAAGAGCTGCTGTGGATGAGCTTCTGTGACTCTGGTAGGGACCTGGTCAGAGAAGTGCACAGGAGTGGCGGGCACCACCCACACACTCACTTGAGGTAGCACACACTATCCAGGTCCTCCTGGGCTAAGAGGCTGATCTGGGCCTTTGGGTCATTTTTGCTCCATTGTGCTATTTTGCTGTTCTACATTTGCTTGCTTAACTATTCTGTAAATAAGGAGAAGTGGGATGTTCAACTAGTCTAAGAACATTTACTGTACCCCATAAACATGGAATCAAGCATGTTTATTTATTCTTCTGCAAATACAGCAGATCTGCATCTACAATTATTTTTAGAGAAGAAACAATAAGTCATGTGGGTAACAGGTGGGGCCTGAGGTTTGAGCACAGGGGTGAGAGAGCAGAGCTGGATGGGATGACAAGTGTGGGCCAGTGGTGGGACCTGGCCAGCCTATGAGGCTTTTTCCTATGAGGCTCCACAACATCTGATGCACTGCTGGTACAGCAGCTCGAAGTTGAACTCATTCCCATAATAGGGATCTTCAGTGATGAGCTGTTTTTGTGGGTCATAGACCCCCAAGCTGTTCAATGTTAGCTTTGCTGTTTTACTTGATTACTTTTTCTATTCAAATCTCTCAGATTGTTTTCATCCATACACAGTAGGTAGTCGAACACTGTGAAGTCCTCTCTAGTAACCCTGTCTTACTTGATGCCATGATTTCTTAGGTATCTCACAGCTCCTGGGTTTGGGGCCCAACCCATGTTCCAGTCACAAACAGTGCTGCTGTCAATGGCACAGTTATCTGTAATGTTTGGATCAGTTACAAGTTTTCTGAAAACTGCTTCTACAGTAGGTGACTGGCATGTGTTACCTAGACATGGGGACAGCACTGACCAGAGCCCGGGTTTGGCCGTGTTCCTGAATGGTCAATGGCACCCGTCCTATAATTTTTTTATTAACATGTGTATTAGTCACTTTCTTGTCACTGGGATAAAAGACCCAATATTCTCAAGTTAAAGAAGGAGAAGTCTATTTTGGATCATGGTTTCTGAGAATTCAGTCCATGGTTGGCTGGCTGCAGAGCAGAAACGGCATGATAGAGAGCATGGCTGAAGAACGCAGCTCAATCCAGTGCAAACACAAAGCAGAGAGAGAAAAAGGAGGAGCTGGAGACAGGAATAGACCCTTCTGGGTTACACGCCCAGCCCAGTGACCCATCTCCTCTAACCTTGCTCCAACCCCTAACAGCACATTCAACCACAAACTGACTCACTGATGAGTGTAGCACCTACGTGAGCCAATCACCTTCCAAAAGCCTGGCTTCTGAACACATGAGACTTTTGCGGGACATGTTAGTTCTGAACCCTAATGCCATTATTAACAGAATATTAATGGGTCTCAGTGTTATATTTTTAATGGATTCTCTGACAGTGAAAAAGTAGCATCCTTTATGTCTATCCTTTTAAGGAGAATTTTGGTTTTTGGAAATCCTATCATTTCACAGTGATGATATGTAGCGAGGTACCAGAAGTCATATTTATCCACAGCAGTGTGCAAGTGGATGTTGTCAGAAAGTTCCTGGTTACTACATTAAAGCCCCAACAAAAACAGAATACCCTCTTATAATTAAAAGTTTCACATATAATTTCAAATAGAAAAGGAAAAATTACACAAGGTTTCTTCGTGTAATATACATGCTATTTATGGATTGTATTATGCATACAAATACATTTGCTCTAATAACATCCTGGTTATTTTTTGAGTCCTACTGAGAAGTGAGTGTTTTGAGAGCTTGACAAAGAGAGAAAGTGGTTTGGGGGAAAAAAGTTGACAGAAGTCACACCTCGTCAGTGGGAGTCAAAATAATACACTGAATCTGGAAAGCGGGGTTTCTAAGCAGCTACCAATAGCACTGCAAGTATTAGTCAGCCTGCCAGCACCCTGGTGAACTATCAGCTTGTGGATGAAAGAAAACACTGCCTTAAAGTAACTTAAATTGCTGTGTGGGCAGATGGTAACTGATCACCACAGAGGCTTGCCTCCACACCTCTTAACAGGACTCCGGAAAATGCAACTGCATGTACAAATACACCTGACTTAAAACCTTTCAGCTATGAGGCCATCTCCACACTCATGGAATACAAGTCCTGTGTGCCATGTCGTTCTCCTCCATCTGTGGGACATAATGTGAAACGAAATTCAGCCGTTCACCAAAAGGATTAAGTGCGTTAGGAAGAACACAGTGACAGGTAAGGTTCGGGGGGCCTTATTTTGTGATGCACAGTGGAAGGAAGTAGGTGGGATCTGAAAACAGGTTCTCAGTGTCCATCGGAGCAGTTATGTCTGCTTACACCTAATTCTACCTGTGGTGTTAGTTTGATCCTCTTTCTTTCAAATCATCTTCTTCGAGCATTTAATTGGTGATAGGCACTCAGTAGTGTGCTCAGGATAGAACTGACTGAGATGGAGTGGTCTATTCCTGACAGTAAGAAGAGGAACTTAAAAAAATGGTACACTAAATGCTCTGACACACATGGTTTTATAAAAACTTACAGGAGATCCTGAAGGAAGCAAGTTGAACTTGGAACCTGGAAAGTGAGTAAATATTAGCATGATAAATGGATGCTGAGAAAAGAATAAGAGCAGACACTTTCAGGGAGAGGAAATCCCCTGTGTAAAAGACAAAAGTTAAAAAGTATGGTTCGTTCAAAGCACTGGAAAACTTCAGTATAATTGGATTGGGTATCGTCTGTATTTCCAGGGAGAAGTAGAGAGTGAAGAGGCCGTGTTCGCAGGTATAGAGTGCAGGATCCAAGCATGAAAAGCCTTGACTACCGTGTCAATAATTGTAGATGTTTTCAGTGGGAAAACACTGGTGGGCTTTTACCAGGAGTGGCATAATTCCCTAGAAAGTGGTAGAGCATCGCCCTTGTGCCTATGCATGCCAAAATATGGCTTCTGGGGCTCAACTTTCACCTGTGGCATTTATTAACTTTGAATCCTAGGACAGTGGGTTCTGAAACCTCTTGCACTGAGTCATCAGTAATGTAATCCCAAGAAAGAATTAGTACTTCTTCCTAATTCCTTCTTATCCCTGAGGTTTAATTGTTGCATTAATTCCAAGAACGTAATGATATTTGAAAATTTGCTTCCATTCTTTTGAGTCCAGGATAGTTCTAGATTTATTCTTAAGAAGCTAATAGATATAACTTTACAAGTATTTCTCAATAGAATTTCCTGAGTCAGAAATCTCTGATAAAGTACTAACTTTTGTGTGTTCATGTTATGGTTCAGATCTAAAGTGTCCCCCAAAGTCTGATGTGTTCGAAGGTGGGACTTTTGGAAAGTGATTACATCATGAGACCCTGTGCTCCTCAATGGATTGATCCACTCATGAGTCCATGGGTGAATGTGGTTTTAGGAAGTTGTGTGTATTTTTAGGTGAGACACTGAGAGAATGACCTGGAAGGGTGTATTCCTGTCTCCATCCTTTCCCTTTTCTCTCTGATTTCTGGTTGCCATGGCTTGAGCAGCTTTCCGCTCCCATACTCTTCTATCATGTCATTTCTGCATTGGGACCAGGCAGCCATGGACTGAACCCTCTAAAAGTATAAGTCAAAGTAAATATCTCTTTTTTTTAAATTGCATGTGTTGAGTATTCTGTCTCAGTGATGCAAAAGTAGGAACAACCAGAATTTCCAAAACTGGTACTGCAAGAGAATTCTCATTATTTAGATACATGGTACCTCTTTTCTCCCAACTATGAGGTGGTACTCAGCAGTCTTCAGGCAAAGAACTGCCTTGTAACATTTATGTGACAGTCTCTCCAAACAACAGCACCTGAGATAAATTAAGTTTCTAGATCGATCCACCTGTTCACAGGAAATCTTGTTTGCAGAGAACCAAGTAACATTTTATAGAACATCATGACAGTCTAATCTTCAAAATCTAGATTGTAGGGACTGGGGTTATAGCTCGGCAGCACAAGCACCTGCCTGGCAAGCACAAGGTCCTGAGTTGGATTCCTGGTACCAAAAACATAAATCTAGATTGTGGAGAGAAACTCATTTGAAATGATCTCATTTTTTGTCCAAGTATGTCTGGAGGAAAAAAATAGAGAGAAAAAAGTATAGATTAAAATAATCTTGAGAAATATCAACCAACTTAACATGCAGCCTTTGTTCAGGCTCTTGATTTGAGCAAGCAAACCAACAGCTAAAAAGAGGACAAACAACCAAAAGACAATCATAAAAATCTGAAAGCAGTATTTGCTTGGTAATATTAAGAAAAGATAGATTCAAGGGCTGCAAGAGTGAGATTTATA
>NW_004955423.1:22912331-22930715 GCF_000276665.1 Chinchilla lanigera
ATATATAATACAAATACCAAATTACTTCTAAATGAAATGATACATGGACTGTCTTCAAAATATGTAATGGCAAAGAATAGGAGTGAGGGACCATTTTAAGTTATTTATAATAAAAATTTAAAACTCCTCCTAAATAAAAATATACCCTTAAAAACTGAAAACTAAGGTATTTGGTGGCACACACTTATAATTCTAGCCCTGGACTGGATAAGGCAAGGAGATTGAGTTCAAGGCCACCCTGTGCCACATATTGAGACCCTGTCTCAATTTTTTAAAAAGCCTCTTTTATTCAAAGTATACTATGCCAGTCTTACATAAAAGCAATGTCTTCTCCAGGGAACCTGGAAACTCAAAGCAAATTATTCACCCTTTTTGCAATAATAGTGATGAAATTTCAGGAATCTGAACAGGTATGTGTTAAAATGGTAAAGATAAGAGCTGCACCCTCATCCCCCTGGGAACTTATTAATAAGTGCAGACCCTAGGGGCCTATCTTATCACTGTACCTTTCTCATGATGGTTGTACACATTAGGCTTTGAGACTCAGTGGGCTGCAGATCAGAGAGGACTCTCAAGCATCACTTTAAAGTCGCAGAGGGTGGGCAGAGTAGGAGGCAAAAAGAAGCTATTGTATATGAAACTATGAAGTTTACATAGCACTTTCTGTTTGACTTATATATTCGTGTATATTTCTAAAGGACATGGTATATATGTAGAGTAGTGTTTTGCATGCTGAGGCCAACATAGTTCATGCCGTTATGATGTCCTAGTCAAACCTGTTCCCCCAATTCTTAGAATCCTCACCGTGTCTTAGTTTCACGGGAGCACACAGAAATGGTCCACTCTGCTAAGTACTTTATGAAGAGCACTCATGTGAACCCTTAAAACACTACTACAAAATAAATATCTCACATTTTACTAAAAAATATATATATAATTCAGAGAAATTAACTTGTCCAAAGTCACAAAGCCTCCCAAGGTTGAGCCCCTCCAGATTCAAAGTGCAGTGGATTCTCAAACTTTATACATATCAAAACCTCCTAAAGGGCTCGTGAAACACAGGCCCTCAGACCTCTCCCCCAGGGTTTCCGGTGCTATAGACCTCAGGTGAGACCTGGAAATTTCCACCTTCACAAACCCTGGAGGACAGTGCGGTTGCTGATCATACTTTCAGATCCATCATCCTAGCACATACTTGATTTACTTTCAGAGTAAGGCAGTTCTTTTGCTGTAAATGCATCCTTCAAATACTTTACAATAGTTGTTTCGTTGTTAGCATAGCAGTAACAGAAACAACAAATACACATAAAAATGTAGAATGGCTCAAGCACATTGGGGTCTCTCTCTCTCTCTCTCTCTCTCTCTCTCTCTCTCTCTCTCTCTCTCTCGTCTGTCTGTCTGTCTTTCATGTGACCATGAGACAGGTTTTCCTGGTCAGTATGACAGGTACAGCTTCTCTCCAAGGGACTTGACGAGACCCAAGACCCAAGCTCAAGCTCTAAAATCTTCAATGTGCAGCTCCCGAAAGCACTTTGCCTCTCCATTTCAGCATCCCAGAGGAAGAGAAGCATGGAAAATCATGAGTAGGACTTTCATGCAGGTTAGACCTGGATAGGCCAGGCACATATTCTCTTGGTTAAATACAATTACATGGCATATCTTGCTGCATGAGGGGCTTAACATGGATTCAACCAAATGGATTGGGGTGAAGGTCTTTAAAGCCTTGTCCCCAAAACTCTGTTCATTTCCCTCTTCTCCCTAGTCTTGTTGCCTGCACTTAACCTAAATTCTTCAGACAACAAGAATGGATCAGCATGTAGATGCCTGGCACCGTGTTGGATCCAAGGAATTTCTACAATAGTAAATGCAATCTGATTCCTTGAAGGTTGTTATATATCTAGGACAGCCATAAGCAGATAAGTTCGATTACTGTAAGAGCAAAGAGAAAGGAATGCAGGTTGTAATGGGATCCCTGGGTGAGGTAGTTACAAATGTGTACGAAGAAGGCATCTGGAGAAAGAGCCATTTTCAGAGATGCTGAGGGAAGGATGGGCACTCACAAAACAAAGATGGGACTGAGACATGGCAAGGAGAGCTTCCTGTCCCAAGCAGAGGAACTAGCATGTCACACAAGGCACAAGACCATCGAGGGACTAAGAAGAGGCCAGTGTGACTGTCGCAAGTGGAGATGAGGAGGATTGCTCACAGCGGTGCTGCCGCGGCAGGCAGAATGTCGTGGACCACAATGAAGTCCACTCACTCAGGTAAGAAACATTCCCTCAGTGCCTCCCCATCTTATGTTTTTGGTAAAGTGCTAGAAGTACAGAAATGTAAAGCATAAACCTGTACCCTGATTTCACAGAGATTATGGATTGATGAGTAAGACTTTTAACAAACAATTACCTATAAAATTAAATGGTTTCATTTATTTTAATGACCACATAAGATTAGAACATGGTGTTTTGAGAAACATTTTAGTAAGGAGATAACTTAGTCTGAAGCTTCCCTGAGGAGCTGATCATCAGTTTAGACATGAAGAATGATTACATTCAGAAGGGCAAGAATATTCTTATCTATATTTCATATAAGAAGAACAGAACAATCCCTGGAATTGCATAGTTAGTTCATGGCTGCACAGTCATTTGACCAGTGCTTGTCTAAGTTCTGTGATCTCCCCATTATGACATTCTATAAAGCAGACACAGATGAGAAAATAATCAGATGTGTGCCCTATTCTAAAAAAATTTAGGGATCATAAAACTAACATAAATGAAACAAGCAAAAAGGCCCAAGGTTTTGTTTTAATTCTTTTGTGATTGTAGACTAAAATAGTCAATATTAGCTATTGGAAGGAGGTAGAATTTAAGTCATGCCTCAGTGGACCCAGTGAAAGTAAGATGAAGTAAACACACTCTGAAAGCAGAAATTCCTCTGAGTAAACATTTAGGTACAGTCCTTCAACCAACTAAGCCACAGAATGCTACTAAGCCACTGAAAGCTATGAAGCCACTGAATCCAACTAGTGTTTCCCCATTTGGTCTATCAACTTATCACAAGAATCTGTCTAATGCCTTGCTGAGATGTAGATAATTGTCAGGATACTGTTCACATTTTCCTTCCTGTGAACTTGCTTCCCTCAGCTTCCAACACTATGGAAACCCCATGGAGAACAAGAAAAGTCAACCGTTAAAGTTAAGCTACTGAGCAAACAAAGATGCATTCTGCTAAGGCTGACTGCTCATTAAAAATGTTGTTAAAGAGCTTTCTTGTCAGTTAGCCAAGTGTGGTCACAGAGACACATTACACGGGGAGCAGCATCACCCTGGATTCCCATGTGACCTCTGTCCCCACCAGCCCAGTTGTTCAGGAGACCAAGCTTCTCATCAACACAGAAACAGACGGAGATGGTCAGTCAATGTATTTCATTCATTCCATCAGCCAACTGGGCACATGCAGTCAGAAAGTGGTGGTTAGTAAGGCTGCAAAGCAGAATAAGTCAACAGCCTGTCTCTTGAGGGACTTATTCTATCAAGAAGAGCAAACATGGGGCTGGGGATTCAGCTCAGCAGCACAGCGCCTGCCTGGCAAGCACAAGGTCGTGAGTTCGATTCCCAGTACCGGAAGAAAAACGAAAACACACACACGCACACAAAAAAAGAAGAGCAGACACAAAATTAATGTTTGTGTGCAAAATGCTGAATCTAGACACAAAGGACAAAATCATTAACCCTGTATGCATGAGTCAGTGATGATGTTTGATGAGATCTTGATCAAGGAATGGGAGCTGCAAAGAGGGCAGAGGGTACACAGAGAGCTGTGACTTCAGGCAGAAGTAACAAGAAGGGAAGGTATGGAGGCCTGCCAGGCTTTGGCCATCTGCAAGGAACTGTGGGAAGACTGGAGTGGAGAGGGTGGGTAGGACGGGAGATATCTTAGGAGACGTGGTTCGGAGGAAGTGCTGTGCCTATACTGTCAAGTACCATGCTATGGTGTTTATGTTCTATCTTGAAATCTGTGGAGGAGGAGCATTGGATGTCTTTAAGAAGGAAAATATATAGTAAGGTCTCATCAGTTTGGAAAATGAGATTCCCCTACATGTGATCAATTTCTCCTCAAGCTGGTATAGAGTAACAGAAGAACTGAATGGTTCTATTTATTAGCTATGTGACTCGGTAAACTTTTGCTCACTTACTAGCTATGTGAATTTGGGTAGTTAATTTATCCTCTGTGAAGTTGCTCATGTTGTATGAAATGCATGTAGGAATAGTTCACAATTCATGTATACCTAGAATCGAGTGTGAATTCAGTACATACTAGTTGGGGTGATGGTTTTCTAAGTCTATGTCTAGCTTAAAAATATCTGTATGCTATTTTTATGGATTTCTGGACACTTATGTATTATTATTGATACTAAAAATAACAGTAAAATCATTAATCATGAGTATATTTATTGAATGCTTTTATATGCCAACTTATAAATATTTTAATTCTTATAATATTTTGAGGAAAAAGTATTTTAATTCTCACATTATAAATGAGGAAAAGGAAGCCCAGAGAAACTAAGTTGCTCTAGACAACAGAGCATTTAATGAGGCCCAGACTGAAAAACAAGCAATGGTTTCAATCCACCATGCTGTCTTTACCTTACATAAATGGCACACTATCACTCTCCTGCAGTACTTAAGCGAATGGTATTTTTCAGGCCATGGCTTAGACAACAGGATGGTTGTACTGGGGGTTGGAAGAGATAGAGCAGATACTCTCCCTTTTCTTTTACTTGCAGGTTCATAGATTAGTAAAGAGGTGAAGACTCCTTAGATAGGGGTTCATTCATACCCTGCCCCGTCCTCTCTTCCTTCTGCTCAAATGTGCAGGGTGGGTGTGTTTCTACTTCCCCTTACCTTTTTGTCTTCAAGCACCAAGCACATAGCCTAAGTCTGGTACCTTGCACCGTGTCATATTTTAAGTGATTAGCATTGGAGGGTTAGAAACCTACTGGCTTCTGTAGGAACTTAACATTCAGGCACATGTGAGAGTGTCAGCCCATGTTCAAGGTGGGGCTCAGGAAGGAAATTCTGAGATACACATGACTGAGGTCCATGCCTCAGGCCCTGAAAATTGAGGCTTCAGAAGACTTGGCTACCTCTTAAAAATGTTTTACTTATTTAGTATTCAGGAATTATTTTTAAAATTAAGACTTTTCAGTAGAGATTTTCAAAGAGGAAAAAGAGTGAGCAGTAGGGTTGAGGCATGAATGCCCCTGTCTGAATCCATAAGATACGATGTCAAGGTCATGGTCAAAAAGTCCTGACTTGTGTCTCCTGGATGCATTGGTCATGTGGCACTGTGCCCAGTGGTGATGGGTGCATGGGGTGTGGTGCTTAAGTTCACTGGTCTGGAATCAGATAGGACTATCTCTTTTACTTTAGCTTCGTCATCTGGTGCTGGTTACTTACTTTTTATTCCACTTCAGTTCCTCATGTATAAGAGAAGTAATATTTACTTTTCAAGGTATTGTAAAAATGCAAGTGTTTAGAATAGAGCCTGACACCCAAGAGGCATCCCGTAAGCAGAGGCAGGCTGTCCTGACTCTTGCATAGTGATTGCTGATTGCCTCTGACTACATTGATCAGATTTAACCAAAAAGTGAGTAAGTCTCCTTTTCACAAACTGCTGTGAAGACACAACTTAATGATTTGGAAGTATTCTTTGTGAAAGAAAAATATAGCATGGGTGATCCATTGTTTTCCTTTTGAATTATTTATAATGTGCTTGGTAATAGGAATTCAGATCAGTCAGAATAAAAGCTACAAGTTGATGTTTGTTGTGTGATGCTTAAAAAGTTGAGTAGCTGGAGAAAACATTATTTTACAAATTGCCTTCCATCTTAATGACTTAATCACTAAGGGTACATGTCAACAATTACTCTAAACAAGCTCTCAAAGAAAAATATACTGATTCTCACCACCCACCTCACAATCTGTAGCTTGGGATTTTGGATTTAAATGGTCATTTTGCAAAAAAATGATCCCACTTGAGGCAAAAGCCTCAGAAGAATAGAAAAGCAAAGGAAAAAGCCTCATATAATGAGCTGAAATCAGGGATCAAAAGAGGACATTTCTTCCTAGGTGTCCATAACAGATAGGAGGACGTGCCTAGAACCCGTCAGGAAAACCACGAGCAGGTTTATTTGAAATGTAGTAAGTGTCCTGGCATTTTATCTATCCGCCATTGTAGAGAAAGCAATAATTCTGAGAAACATTAAATAATTTTTTAAGATGACACAACTGAAAATATTTGAACTTGAGCAAAGTCCCTGCTCTCCTCTTTCTCTTTTATGAAGCTGCTTTTATCAGGCCTACAAAGAAGCTGGCTTTAGCACCATGTACATTCTAGCTGGTAAGGGAAATGTAAACAGCAGCAACATAGCTCCCTTGAATTCCACCAGCCCCACAGAGAATCTCCAAAATGCAGAACTCCTTAGAAGAGGGAATCCTGATTAACTACAGAACAGCCATCCTGCCCTTATGAACAACGCTTGATTTCGTTTAGTGGATGAAAGGAAAGTACTCAGGGGGAAATGAATTCACAGCAGAGCTAATCAAGGTTCATCTTCAGGTCCTCTTTCTTCCAGGCCTTTTCCATGGCCTTAGGAAAGGCCTTAATGAGTTGACATTTGGAACTCATGTTCTTTTACATAACCTTTGTGATTTATGAGTGCTGGGTCTATTTTGACTCAGAGATCTTAGGATACTTTGAATTACTTATGAAAGAGAAATATAACATGAGCTACCCATCATTTTTCTTTTGAACTATTGTTGAAGTGTTTGGAAGAGAAATTTAGATCAGATGTAATAAAACCAATAAGCTGATGTAGCATAATTCATATAAGCCAATCAGAGAAGTTCCATTTTTCTTCACCATTGGTTTTCTCTAGAGAGAAAATAGCACTACTTTAAGGTGACATGAAGATTCACACAGGAAAAAGCTGCTGGTACCATCCTCCCCAGCACTGCTCTCTCACATGCTTTAGATCTTATTGTTTGGATGCCTTGAGCTATGACAGTCTTTTAGGTATTGTGGGAAAATGCCAAGAGAACCACACAAGAGCCCACTGATA
Source organism: Chinchilla lanigera (assembly GCF_000276665.1). Lineage (NCBI taxonomy): Eukaryota > Metazoa > Chordata > Mammalia > Rodentia > Chinchillidae > Chinchilla > Chinchilla lanigera. Next base: position 22,919,452 of record NW_004955423.1, read on the forward strand.
ACTCTGATGATCTGGTTGCTGGGACTTCTCCAGCCAAATTCCTTATCAAGAATGGAGGCAGTATTCCCATTTTAGTTTAGTGCATAATAATAGACATGGGCCTAGTTTTAGTCTTCCACATGTGGAATTCCAGTTTTTCCAGGAACACTTATTAAAGAGGCTATCTTTCTTCCAGTGAAGGTGTTTGTCTTTCTTCCAGTGAAGGTGTTTATCTTTTGTCAAAGATAAGATGGCTGAGTATGTTTTTTGTTTCTGCATCTTTTGATCTGTTCCATTGATCCTGTGGTCCAAATTTTTTTTACCAGTACCATGCTGTTTTGATCATAGTAGCTCTGTAGTATAATTTCAAGTCAGTGATTATGATGCTCCCTGCCTTGCTTTCGATGCACAGAATTGTTTTCACTATTCTAGGTCTCTTTTGATTCCAAATGAGTTTTAGGATTGCTTTCTCTAATTCTATATGAGATATGAGATATGAGATATGCTATTGGTATTTTGATTGGGATTGCATTAAATCTGTGTAACACTATTGGGAGTACACCCATTTTCACCATATTGGTCTTCCTACCCAAGAACAAGGGATATCTTTCCATTTTCTGATATCCTCTTCTAATCTCTTTTTTCAGAGTATTATAGTTTTCAATGTAAAGATCTTTTACTTCCTTCATTAGATTGATTCCTAAGTATTTCGTTTTTCTGGATGGTATTGTGAAGGTATTATGCCCTTAATTTCTCTCAGTGAATTTGTAATTTGTGTACAGGAAAGCTATTGATTTTTGCATGTTGACTTTGTATCCAACCACCAAACTAAATTTGATTATTAAGTGTAGAAGTGGAGTTTTTGGGGTCTTCTTTACAGCGTATCATGTTTCCCACAAATAATGATAATTTAACTTCTTCCTTTTGTAGTCTTATTCTTTTTATTTCTTTCTTTTGACTAATTGCTCTGGCCAATGTTTTCAGAACTATATTTAATAGGAGTGGTGGGGCTGGGGATTTAGCTCAGCGGCACACAGCCTGCCTGGCAAATGCGAGGTCATGAGTTCGATCCCTGGTACCAGAAAAACAACAACAACAACAACAACAAGAAGCAACATTCATTAGGGGCTGGGGATATAGCTCAGTGGCATAAGTGCTTGCCTTGCAAGTGCAAGGTCATGAGTTCGATCCCCCGTACTACAAAAAAAAAAAAATAGGAGTGGTGACAGTGAACATGCTCTTCTTGTTCCTGATTTTACAGTGAAAGCTTTCAGTTTTTGAACATTTAGTATGATCTTGACTGTTGGTTTGTCATAGTTGGCTTTTATCAAATTGAGATAAAGACCATTGATGCCAATATTCTTAATGGTTTTATGAATGAGTATTGAACTTTGTCAAATGCTTCTCTTCTGCATCTATTAAGATGATCACGTGATTTTTGTCCTTGACTTTGTAAATATGATGTATTACATTTATTGATTTGCATATGTTGAACTATCCCTGCATCCCTGAGATGAGTTCTACTTGGTCATGATGAATAATCTTGATGATTTCTGCTTTCTGTTTGCTAGTATGTTATTGAGGATTTTTGCATCTGTGTTCATCAGATGGATTGGCTTATAGCTTTCTTTTTCAGTTGGATCCTTCTCCAGTATCAGAGCAATGTTTGCTTTCAGGAATGAATTTGAAAGTATTACTTCCTTTCCATTTTCATTACAGAGTTTGAGATGTAGCAGCATAAACTCTTCTCTAAATTTCTTTTGGAATTCAGCAGTGACTCTGTCAGAGCCTAGCCTTTTCTTTTGGTAGGTTTTTAAGTACATTTTCAATTTCATTGACTGCTATTGGTTTACTTAGAATTATTATATCTTCTTGGTTCAGCTTTAGTAATTCATATGTATCCAGGAATCTGTCCATTTCTTCTGTGTTTTCCATCTTATTTAAATATCAATTCTCAAAGTAGGTATTAGTGATCCTCTGGATTTCTGAAGACTCTGTTATGTGACTAAACTAAAACAGAAATAGATCAAAGATCTAAATATTAAAACAAAAACACTAAGTTTCCTAATATGGAATAGGTAGAAACTTTGAAGACATTGGTATAAGCAAAGACTTCATGAACAAATCCCTGATTGCACAGGAAGTACCACAAAGAATTAATAACTGGGAGGTCATCTTATTATAAAACTTTTGCACAGCAAGAGAAATCACCAACTGAGTGAAAAGACAACCCACAGAATGGGAAATTTTTGTTCAGCCATTCCTCAAAGGACTAATATCTAGAGTATATTTTTAAAAACTCAAAAAATTCAGAGCCCCCTAATTTAAAGACTGAATTCAAAAATGAGCCTCTGAAATGAACAGGCACTCTACATATGATGATGTAAAAGTAGTATATAAATGCATGAAAAAATATTCAGCATCATTGGAAAAAACATCATACCACAGTAATATATGGACACCCAAGCTTATAACAGCACAATTTGTAATAGCTAAGTCTTGGAAAGAACTCAAATGCCCATCAAATGATGAGTGAATAAAGAAGATGTGGTTCTTTTATAAAACAGAACATTACTTAGCTATAAAGAACAATAACCTTGAGACAGTGTTAGGTAAATGGTTGCACCTTGAGACCGTACTCGAAAGTGAAATAAATCTGACACATAGGGGTAAAGATTGCATTGTTTCTCTGGTGAGAAACTAAAAGTGTAAATAAGGACAAAAATGTATACTAGATATTGTGAATTAAGAAGAAAATGTTCAAATGGGAAGAGGAACTAAGGAAGAGGGAGGGAGAAAGAAGAAAGGGAAAAGAAAAAAGAGAAAAGAGGTAAAATGGAAACAAAGCATTGTAAAAAAGAGGGGAAGAGGGACTGTAGGGAGGGGAGGGAAGGGAAATGAGGAAAAAGAATAATCAAGATATATAATGTATAGGTACAAATTCCTTATGATGAATGTGATATATATATATATATATAATATACCGATAAAATTAACTGATTAAAAAAGAATGGAGATACCACTCCTTATGAATATGGTCACAATTGATTTTTGGTCCATTCACCACTTGATGAGTGATGAGCATTTTTCAGGTGTTGGTTAATATGAACAGACCTGCTATGAACAAGTTTGTGTGTAAGAAAATGTCTATTAATTTCTCTTGGGTAAATATTTTCAAGTAGAATCAATGAGCCTAGGGTAAGTGTGTGTTAAACTGTATAAGCAGCTATGAACCTCTTTTCCAGTGTGTGGACCATTTTGCACCCCAACACTGTATGACAGTTTTCTCCGTTCCATTTCCTTACCAGTACTTAAGATTGTCAGTTGCTTTAAGTTTTGCAGTTCTATTTTGTGGTGGGTGTGGTTTTCATTAACATTTCCATAATAACCAGTGATGATGAGCATTTTTCTTGTGTCTCCCTTTGTGAAGTTTCTAAATATTCAGGTTCTATACTTTTAGACTCTTAAAAGCTGTTCATATATTCTGATTGCAAATCCTATATCAGACAAATATTTTCCAAGTATTTTTTCTCAGTAAAGATTCACCTCTTCATATTCTTACTATGTGTTTTGGAGAGCCAAGTTTTAATTTTAAAGAATTTTGATGTATTACTATTTTCTTTTATGCTTTGTGTTTTTAGTGACCCAGGCAAAAAATTCTTGTCTACCCTGGGGACAAAACCATTTTCTCCCAAAGTTTCTTCCAAATGTAAAGTATTGGCATTTACACTTACATATGTATAATCCATTTCATGTTAATTTTTATATAATGTGAATAAAAAGTTGAAGTTTGTTTGCAAATGATATTCCAATTGTTCTAGCATCATTTATAGAGTCTTCTTAACTAGCACATGAATTACCTTAAAATTTTTCTCAACAATCAATTGACTGTATGTATTGTCTATTTTCCTTTCTAGTTTATTCCACTAGCCAATATGTATACCTTGCCTAATATTATATTCCTCTGTTTACTGTAGCTCCATATGAAGTTTAAAAATCAATTGGCATATGGCTACAAATTTTGGTTTGGTTTACAAAGTTGTTTTTGTGATTCCTGCTTCGTTTTTGTTTTTGCTTTTGTTTTTGTTTTTTTGAGGCAGGTTCTCACTATGTAGTTCAGGCTGGACTTGAACTCATTATGTAGCCCAGACTGTCCTAGAACTCATAGCAGTCCTCTTGTCTTAGCCTTCTGAGTGCTGGATATAATTCTAATTTCTTTGAATTTCCATATAAATTTTAGACTCACCTTGTGAGGATTTAAAAGACATTCTATTTAGATTTTGATTGGTATTATATTGAATTTATAGATTACTTAAGATAAAAATTAATATGTAAATAATATTATACGTTCTGATACATGAATATAATATATCTATTTATTTAGGTTGTCAGTAATTTCTTTCTGAATACTCCATAGTTTTTAAAAGTGATGTCTTATACATATTAAATTTATCCAGTGTATGATATTATTTAATTGCACAGAAATATTTTAATTTCCAATTTTTGTTGTTACTATATAAAGATGCAATTGATATTTTTACATTTATCTTATATCCCTGCAGATGTGCTCAAAACAGTTCTTATAACATTTTTGCAGACTCTTTTCGATTTGTGGCAAAGATATCATACAATTTGGAAACAAAAACTATTACACTTTCTTCACAATTTGGATGCCATTTATTTCTTGAATTTCCCTAATGCACATAATTCATGGCTGAGATATACAATATTAAATACAAGTGTGATCGAAAAGAATGTAGGTTTTCATCATGATATTGGCGACAGGTTGCAGATACTTCTCTTCAGGTTGAAAGAGTGACTTTCTAAACTCAGTTTTCTGGAGGTTTTCAAAATGAATTACATTAAATCTTTCAAATCATTTTCTTGCCCCTATTGAGATAATCTTGTGGATTTTCATTTTCTACCTTGGTACAGTGAGTTGTAATGATTGAGTTTTGAAAATTAAACCAACCACATATTTTTTCTATTTGTTTATGAAGTACTATCTTTCATATAATTGTGAATTATATTACTATTTTGTTAAAGAGTTTTGCACCTACATTCATTAGAGTTACATGTTATTGTTATTGCAATGTCCCATTTTAGTATCAGTGTAATACAAGATTCAAAGAATGAAATTGGCATTATTCCTCCTCTAATTTTGAATAGAGTTTGTACATAATTCATATTATTCATCTCTAAGTGTTTGATACAATTTACCACCAAAGCAACCTACATATATACTTTTCATGTTGGCAAATGCTTAATTAAAAAATTAAATTTCATTAGTGATGTTGGACCATTTAGTTGTTTCTTCAGCAGTGAGGTTTTGATAGATTGTTTAGTATAGAATTTTTCCATTTCATCTGTTTTCTAACTTACTGAAATCCAGATTTTGCCACTTTCTCTTACTGTCATTTTTAAATATCTAAAATATACAGTGATATTACACCTCCTGTTCACTGTATTGGTGAGTGTTGTCTTTTCTCTTGTTTCTCTGGTAAATCTGGTGAAGGAATTATTGAGTTCACTAATCATTCTAAATGGCTAGCTTTTGGTTTCTTCGATTTTCTCTATTGATTTTTTATTTTCTATTTCAGTGATATCTGTTAAGATATTTGTTATTTCTTCATCTGTTTCATTTCAGTTTCATTTGCTCTTCTGTTTACATTTTCTTAGGGCGGTATTTGAGAGCGCTGACTTGAGAATGAAGAGAATTTTCTTCTTTTCTAGTGCAGAGTTGTAGTACTTTAAATTCCCCTCCAAATTCTGTTTACTGGCATCTACAAATTTCGATATATTGCACTTTTGTTTTCATGAAGGTTGAGAAATTTTCTACTTTTTCAACTTGTGGAACTTTTTTGTTTGTTTGTTTTCTGTCTTTTTGAGGCAGGATCTCCCTATCCAGTTCGGCTCAATTTGTAGCCCAAACTGGTCTCAAACTTGCAATGACACTCCTGCCTCAGCCTCCTAAATTCTGAGATTACAGATGTGTGCCACCATGCCCAGTCAGTTTGTGGAATTTTTAATGGGGGTGTTTAAGTTTTCAAACATTTACATTTACAGATGCCTTGACAATATTGTTTTCTAGTTTAATTTCACTGATCCTATAGAACATACTTTTATGACCTGAATTATTTTAAAATTTTTAGACTGTTTTATGGCCCATACATGGTCTATATTAGCAAATATTTCATTTGTACTTGTTAAGAATATGTGTTTTACTCTTGTTACATGGACTGGTCTATAAATTGGTCCAAGAGTATTGCCCAGATTTTATATATTTTCATTAATTTTTGCTCATTTGTTCTGTCAGCTAATGAGAAGTGTTAAAATATCCACATATCACTGAGATTTATCCATTTCTCTGCAATTTTGTTTAATTTTGCTTCATATATTTGAAAATCTAGAATTATTTTGCAAGCTCATGGACTATTACATCACTGGATATACTGATCCCTTTATTATGAAGAAAATAAATTCTTTTTCCATGGTAATATATTTTGCTTTCAAAAATACTTTGATGTTACTACAGCTACTAAAGATTCCTTCGATTAGTATTAGTGCACGTTTTTACCATCTATGCTTTTATCTATTTATATTTTTCTATTTAAATACATTGTGCCAACAACATATAATTAAGTCTTGTGGGTTTGTTCAGTATGATAATCTCTACCTTGTAACTGGGGTACGAGACTATTCACATTTTATGATAGTATCAATATGATTAGATTTATATCTAATTTAAATTAACCTTCAGAATACCAGTGGGATCATTAAATGTCACCATTCCTAAGCAAAACACCTATCCTGTACTATATAGAGATGTTAGGATAGTAGAGCTTTATGTTAAAGATTACCTCTTCCAAAACATCTACAATACTGAACCCAATCTTCAACGTACCTCAGGTGCATATGAGTTCCACAATCCAAGAATAAAACTATAGAATGTGAATAAAAATAATCGAAATCAATCAATATTTTAGTGAGTTATCAGACATTAATTATTATGTGTCCACAAATGTCTGTTCTGAGAATACAGTAAATTTCATCTGTGGTGTACATTGTGAAACACAGGATTTGTCCTTCACTCGGAGCTGTCCCATAATATTCTGGCAGCTTGAATCTGGTTTCCTTCTCTTTGATTGGATTTTCCTATACTTGAGCATGCACATGGCAAATGTATGTATGCCACAGGAAAATAAAGCCGAATTAGGGGGATTGTCACCCACAAATAAGTTAAACTCTGTAAGATAAAAATAAGTAGACACAAAGTTGGAATAGCCTTGAAATGGTGTTTTTTTTTTTTTCTAAAAGCAACATGCAAATAATGTTTTGCAAAGATTTACAAATAGGTCAGAGGGTACATTATTGTTAATGGGAGGGATAACTCTATCCCCAGGAGGTACTACGAAAGGGTCTGTGTTAGTCTGTTGTTAGCTGCTATAACAAAATACTACAGACTCAGTAATTTGCAATGAACAGAGATTTCTTTCTTGGCTTTCTTGAGGCTGTGAAGTCCAACTGGAAGGGAATGAATCTTCCCAGGACCTTCTTCCTGCAGCTCAGGAGAGAAGGCATCACGTGCAAGAAGAGTTGCAGAGCAAGAGCCCCACGTGCAGCCTTGAGCTCATTTGTAACTGGACTTAACCCAACTGTTTGGGGGATCCATGACCTAAACACCTCCAATTTGTCTACACCTCCCAACACTGTGACACTGAGGATGAAAGCATCCAGCACATGAACTTCAGAAGACATATTCAAGCTGTAGCAGGGTCTTAGATCAGATGGCAAAGGATATTAAAAATACAGAATTTGCCCTAGAAGACTAAGAAAACCACTTAAGATATTGAAGCTTGCAATATATCTTATATCTGCACAGCACTAAATGAGGATTTAAAAGAATGAAAATTCCAGACAAAGCGTCAAAGCGTCCTTAAATTTTATGATGCCAAGTGACAGAAAAGATTGGTTATTTTATCCCAATAAATTGATTCTGCATAAGCAAAGATCTTATGAATCCACCAGTTTGTTAACCATGAATATGTACAAGTATGTACATCCTATGACTTAAAAAACCGGTAATGGTAATGCAGAGAAATTATGGTAATGGTAATGTGGAGAAATTATCAGACATAATGTCCTTGAAGAAGAAATTAGATTGGTGTAAGGAGTTAGGGTAAGTAGGGTAGGGGACCTCCAATATATTTTTCCAACAAAAGGGGTGGGTGGAGACACACACACACACACACACACACACACACAGAGAGAGAGAGAGAGAGAGAGAGAGAGATGGCTCAGACTGGCACTATCCCAAAGCTGTCTCCGCTTGGCAAAGTCACAAAGATGTCTTTTCACTGTGACTTGCAGCAGAAAAGTTAGAGTTCTCTGTGAATACTGTGATGACAGTGATATAATGAAACACTGTGAAGCAGCAGCTCACAGAAAATAACACTCATGTAAAAGGGGAGGAGGACTGCATCTTCCTTTATTATTACATAGAAAAGACTCGCACAGAATGGCATAAGCAATTAACTTCTCTTAACAAACAAAACCTCTCTGAGAAGGTGTGGGAATTCAGTAGATACAGTCAGATAAAACAGGAGCAGGCATAAACAAAACATCAAAGCTATTAGTATATCAGCTATTAGGATGTAATTTCTACATTTCTTACAGCCACGGATTACTTAGGATTCTCATTGTTCTGTTAAGATATATCATCATCCAGTGCATCCTCTAGTCCCTGTGTTGGTTCTGGAGGATAATAAACCATTGTCACTACATTCTACCAAGAAGTTACCAGACATAGAAGCACCCTTGAAAGTTAGGGGGTTGCTCTTCAAGGACCCAGGAGTCACTGTGATGCACTTCTAGTCACTGTAGGGATGAGGAGGACCTGCACAGCACAACCACCTACTCAAAATGACTAAAGTACCTTTATGCACAATAACATTTCATACCTGCTGCACTCCCACCCAATCTATTAATGGACCGGTGGTGTGGTTCATGCCTCTTTGCCTTTGGGGATGCTATTGTTTCTTAGGAAACCTTATTCCTTTGCCTCATCCTCTTGGATTTAGCTCACTTGTTGGGTCACTCTGAAGATGCCACCCTTCCCCAACTGCCATGAAGAAATTGTTTTGTCCTTTGCACTTACCTTGCACAGAAACTTGCATAGCAATTGAATACTTTTATACAAGTATTTCCCTTTTCAAATGACTCTTATTTAATATATTTATATTTATTATATGCTTACCTCTTTCCGTAAAGATGTTGAGGTAGCTTATAATAAAAGCCACTGAAGTCAAACATTTAGGTAAAAATAGAAAAGTAGAACCAAGGAAAAAAGAATATAAAAATGTCAAATATAAAGTATAACAAAGTTGCCCTGCTGAGGCTTCAAGTACTTCTTTGAGCTTCTTGTAATCTGCTTACTAAAAAGGCACAAAATATTGTTTCCCTTGTTTATTCATGGGAAGCAAAATTATTCCTAGCAGGAAATTCTAAAATAAAATTTATCGACTCTCTCTATAGAAGACTCTAATCCATATAAAAGACAATGTTCTCAACATGGTAGACAAAAATAGCTCAAATGAATTGCAAATAATTGTTTCTTATCTCTATACTTAGCACAAGCAGAACTCATAATATTAAAATGCAACTTGGAGTTCCTAATTCTGGAATAGTCTGAATCAAGGTAAGCTAGGCAAGTCATTTTTTGCTAATTTAGTTTGCTACAAGGGTAGAATTCCTCTAGGGCCTATCTTTAAAAACAACTCTAAGTACTTTTTTCATGTGCTTTCTTCAGAATGGAATCCAGATCCTGCTACACTAGCATTGTCAACACAATGGGGTTATTTCCTTAAAATTGGAAAGGAAAAGTGGAAAAAAAAAAAAACTCGGAAGCAAACATTTAAATTCCTTTTCTACAGAAATTCACTGAGAACTCAGTTTACTAGTATGCATCATAAATTCCCAAGCAGAGGCTTCTGGGAAGATGGCAGAGTGGTGAGTCTCTCCCAGATTGGGTGACCAGATGCTGGATTATAGCAATGTGAGGAAAAGAAGAAGGAGGGAAGTAGGTCTCCGGGACCCAGGATGGCTCGAAGTGAGACTGAAGCCCATAGGGAAAGCAAAGAGAGAGATTTCAGAGAAGAAGGAAGTGGAAGGTATCACTTCCTGCCTGAGTCTGGACTCATTGGGTAGGAGAAAGAGCTTGAACCTGGAGACACATGGTGACTGCTGGTGACCCCAGAGGCCCTCACAGATAAAAGCACCGGTGCAACAGAGAAGTGGACACAGCAGACTGAAGTGGCTGGTGAGTTACTCAGGTTCAGACCTCCCTCAGAAGAGGGAATTCACTGGTAGCCATCTTGGAGAGAAGCTAACTGAACTTAGAACACAGAGCAGCTGGAGGCTGGCCCCATCTAGCAGCTCTTAGTGTCAGAGTGAGGCTGTTGAGTTCGAACCATCAGGGAGCTGAGCTCAAGCCTGCAGAAAGCACACAGAGTGCTACCTGTTGAGCAAACTGGGTTCCAGCCTCACAGTCAGAAACCAGCTTGCACTTCAGTGGAACTGAAGGTTCAAGCTTGCTGGGATTATCTACTATCCTGCTACAAAGCTACAGTTGGCTAGCCAGAATTAATCAACTTGGATCTGGACTCTGCCTATGTTGTTTACCAGTGATAGCAGAGACATGCCTTGAAGTGGACATTGTTTTTTTCTTTTTTTTTCTGTTTTCTTTTTGTTCAAATTATTTTAACTTTTATTTTACTTTATTTTATTTTTATTTTAAAGAGAGCAGTAAATGAGAAATAAATAAAGAAATAGAACAGTAGCAGCATACAAGTATCACAAACATAAACAAATCAAAGCAAGAACATTCCAAGTGATACAGTCTCAAGACAAAATAATACTACTCAGCAGAGGTTGTTATATTACATATTGCTACCCTCAACTAGATTGCTCAGATTACCAGATATAAGAATGAAAGATTGCTCAAACCATTACAGGGAATAAGAAAATAATTCTTTGATAAAATAGTAGAGATAATACAGTTTCACTAGACAAGATGATAGGAGTTCACCATTGTAATTCCATTGCATATTGTTACCTTTGGATCATTTACTCAGACCACCAGACACAAACATGCAAAGTGGATCAGAACACAGAAAATTGTAATCATTAATGGTTCACTTCAGTACACCATCAGACATCAGCAATACAGTCATTGCAGCTATTCATATATATATTTATGTTTTGCCTTCCTTCTTTCTTTTTTTTTT
>NW_004955423.1:22931335-22933037 GCF_000276665.1 Chinchilla lanigera
TATTTATCTCAGATGCCCATTTTTGGATTGGGTCTTTGAATTTGGGGGTTCTGATTTTTTTTAATTCTTTATATGTCCTAGATAGAAGTCCTTTGTCTGAGGGGCAGGTGGCTATAATTTCTTCCCAATTCATGGGTTTTCTTTTCTCTTTATTGGTGATTTCTTTAGAAATCACCAATAAAGTGCAAAAAGTTTTCAATAAGATGAGATCTCAGTTGTTGATTCTTTGAATTATTTAAATTTTATTTTAAAGAGAAAAGAACAAAAACAAAATAACAAAGACTAAAACAAAATAACACAAAACAATAAAAAATACAGAATTTCAAAACAAGATGATGGTAAATTAACAATAGTTGTTGTATTACATAGTGTTATCTTCAAAGTAGTTGCTCAGATTGCTAGACATAGCTATACAAAATTAATCAAACAATTAAACATTAACTGTTCCTTTCAATAAACCAATAGAATTTAATCTATTTTGGTACATGGTGATAGACATGGGTCTAGTTTTAGTCTTCTGCATGTGGAGATCCAGTTTTTCTGGCACCACTTATTAAAGAAGGCATCTTTCTTCCAGTGAACATATTTGGCCCTTTTGTCAAAGAGAAGGTGGCTGAGTGTGTTTGTGGTTGTGGGTGCATCTTCTAGTCTGTTCCACTGATCAATTTTTTTGCCAATAACATGGTGATGTAATCACAGTAACTTTGTAGTATAATTTCAGGTCAGGCATTGTGATGCCTGCTGCTTTGCCTTTGTTGCCCAGGATTGCTTTTGCTGCTCTACGTCTGGTTCCAGATGAATTTTAGGAATGTTTTCTCTAGATCTGTGAGATATACCAATGGTAATATTTTTGGGATTGCATTGAATCTGTATAACAGTTTTGGGAATATGGCCATTTTCACAATGTTGGTTCTTCCTATCCATGAGAAAGGAATAGATTTCTATTTTCTGAAATCCTCTTTAATCTCTTTTTTCAGAGTACTGCAATTTTCATTGTATAGACATTTTACTTCCTTTGTTAGACTGATTCCTAAATATTTCATTTTTTTAATGCTATTGTGAAACTTGTGGTTTTCCTAATTTCTCTCTCAGTGTGTTTGTTGATTGTGTATAGAAATGCTGTTGATTTTTGAGTGGTGACCTGTATTTAGCTATGCTACTGCATTTGTTTATTAATTCTTTGAGTCTTTTGGTGGAGTTCTTGGGATCTTGCATGTAGAGTATCATGCAATATTGAATAATAATAATAATGATATAACTGTGAAAATGATAATTTATTTCTTCCTTTCCTGTCCTTATTCCTTTTATTTCTCTTTCTTCTAATTGAAAGTGAAAGCTTTATTCTAAGTGAAAGCTTTCAGTCCACTTAGTATGATGTTGGTTGTTAGTTTTTCATAGATGGATTTTATCAGATTGAGGTAAACTCCATCTATTCTGATTTTCTATAAGATTTTTATCATGAATGAGTGTTAGACTTCATCAAAAGTTTTTTCTGCATCTATTGAAATGATCATGCAAATATTGTCTTTGGCTCTATTGATATGGTGTATTACATTTATTGATTTGTATATATTGAACCATCCCTACTTTCCTGGGATGAATTCCACTTAGTCATGATGTATAATCTTCTTGATGATTTGGTGCATTCTGTGTGCTAGTATTTTATTGAGAATTTTTGCATCTGTATTCTTTAGGGATACTG
>NW_004955423.1:22934607-22935663 GCF_000276665.1 Chinchilla lanigera
AGGCTGGTCTCAAACTCACAAAGATCCTCCTGCCTCAGCCTCCTAAATGCTGGGATTACAGGCATGTGCCACCATGCTTGGCTTTTCAAGTTTGTTTTTTGATCCACTCTGCCAGTCTGTTTGTTTTGATTGGTGACTTGAGACCATTTACATTAATGGCTATTACTGATATATATTAACTTATCTTTGTCATGTTATTTTCCTGTTCTTGTTTTCCTACTTTCCCCCTGTTTAACTGTTTACCCTACCTGGAGGCTCCTTTCTACTGTTGTCCTTGGAACTGTGACCATTTTTGTCTCATTCTAGAATATCTTTCAGTACTTTTTGTAGAGTTAGTTTGGTGGTCATGAATCTCTTCAGTTGTTCTTTGTCAGGGAAGTTTCTTATTTCTCCATTAATTTTGAAAGATAGCTTTGCAGGGTCCATCAGTCTGGGTTGGAAGTCATTTCCTTTCAGGACCTGAAATACTTCACTCCAAGCTCTTTTTGATTTGATGGTTTGTTTGTGCTGAAAAATCTGCCATGACTCTGATGTGCTTTCCTTTATAGATGATTGCCTTCTTTTCTCTAACAGCCTTAAATATTCTGTTCTTTTGCTGAGTTTTTGGGATCTTGATTATTATGTGTCTGAGTTTAGGTTTATTTTGGTTACGGCTAATTGGAGTTCTATATGGCTCACTCAACTATATGTCAAATTCTTTTCCCATGCTTGGAAATTTTTCTGCTATTTCTTTTGCAAATAATCATTTTATGTCATATGTTGTCTCCTGCTTTTTCATTAACATCTAACAGTCTTATATTGTTTTTCTTTGCCTCATCTTGCAGTTGTTTAATGGTTATTTCCTGATTCCTTGTTATTTTTAAGAGATCTTTGCCTTTGCAATTGCTAGCTGCAATGCTGTCTTCAAGGTCTGAAAATCCGTTTTCAGTTTTGTTAAAGTGGTTTTTCCAGCTTTCAATGGAACTTTTAATATCCTGAGTATCTCTTTGAATCTTTTGTGCATTCTAATTTTTTTCCTATATTGTTCATTCAAGATTTCCATCATTTTTCTGTGCT
>NW_004955423.1:22936518-22964538 GCF_000276665.1 Chinchilla lanigera
CACAGTTTATCATTTTCTAGGCTGTGTTTGATGCTATTGTTATTTGATGCTGTTTGTACTACTTTACCTTAATACTTTTACAAGGTAGTAATTGTTCTAATCTGTTGTTCTTCCTTGTGTACCAAGAACTGAGACTGACTAAGGACCATAAAAAATACTATAGGCCAGAGCCATAGAATCAGGGGCTCGGCCACGTAGGTAGCAATTCTCATCACCCATAAATTGAGAGGCAGGATCTTGCAACAGACTCAAAACCCAAAAGTCAGCCATACCTGGAAGACATCTCTGAGAAGTAGTCATTTCCTAAGGGTTCTAAATATCAACAATAAGGCTACTCATCACATTCAATTTGTAAGTATCAACCCAGTAGTTAAACTTAAAACAAAACAAAGAAAATGAGAAGACATTTAAACCTGATACAACCTCAGACTTCTAGATCACCAAAAGCAAACTCAGGAGGCAATGAGGAAGAGCAATTCAAAAGCTACCCGCCTGAACTGTCTGAAGTGGTAACAGCAGAAATAACAAAGCCAATGAATAAGGCTCTAGAGAAAACCAATTCAGAAATAATATCTCAGATAACTAGAAAAATGGTGACCATAATGAAAAATATGCTTAGTGACACCAGAGCAGACAAAGATTAAAAAAGAAACAGAGCTTAGGAAAATGATGGAAACTATGAATGCCCAAAATTAGAAAGAAATGAAATTCATAAAACAGACTCAAACAGATATGTAGGAAATAAAAATTCCATTGAAAATATGTCCATCCATTTGAACCAAGTAAGGAGTGAATATCAGATCTAGAACACAGGACTGTGCTTAGTGATCATGAAAGGAAAGATTTCTTTAAAATAGCAAGGGACTATAAAACAGCAATCCAACATCTGCTCAATGATGCAAAGAAGAATAACTTAAGATTGATCAAAGTCAATGAAAAAGCAGGAGACAGTGTAAATGACATCAAAATCTGTTCAAAAAAGTAATGACAGAAAACTTCCCAAGGACGGAAAACAAATCTAACATTCAGTAAGGGAGGCATATAGAACTCCAATTAGATATGATCAAAGAAATCCACACCAAAGCATATAATAGTAAAGATTCCAGAAATTCAACACAAAAATATAATATCAAAAGCTGTTAGAGAAAAGAAGCAAATTATCTATAAAGGAAAGCCCATCCAAATCACAGCAGACTTCTCAACACAAACCAGCATGTCAAGTAGAGCAAGGAATGATGTATTTCAAGACTTAAAAGAAAACAACCTCCAACCCAGACTGATGTACCCTATTAAAAAGTCTTTCAAAATTGATGGAGAAATAAGATACTTCCATGACAAAGAACACCAGAGGAAATTCATGACCACAAAATCAGAACTTCAAAATGTTTTGAAGGACATTATAGAAAGAGATCACAAAGACTACAACTCAATGAACCCAATGGAATGAATCCACCCCAGAAGCTAACTAATTAAATAAAGGGGGAAATGAGACCAACAGTAGGAAAGCAACATGACAAGGCTAAGTCAATACAAATCAGTCATAACAATCAATGCTAATGATCTCAATTCACAAATAAAAAGAAACAGACTGTCAAGATAGATCCAGAAGCAAAATCCAACGATATGCTGCATACAAGAGTCACATTTAACACAAAAAGAAATTTATAGACAGAAAGTCAAATGATGAAAAACAATATTCCATGCTACAGGAACCCAGAAAAATCCAGGTGCAGCTATTCTATTCAAGTTGAGCCAAGACTGGTCAAAAGAGATAAAGAAGGCTACTGCATACTTCTTAAGGGAAAACTCCAAGAAGCAATAACAATCATATATATGTATACATACATATATATATATATATGTATATATATAAAATACAGAGGCACTCCCCTATATAAAACAAATATTGAGACATGAAAAGTCAAATATTCACTAACATAATTGTAATGAAGGACTTTTATACCCCATTGCCACAAATAGATCAACATGACAAAAAATCAACAAGGAAATATCAGAATTGAACCAAACTTGCGAACAAATGGACTTAGTAGATATAAACAGAGGGGTCCACCATACAATATCAGAATACACAGTCTTCTCAGTGACACATAGAACATTCTCCAAAATAGACCACATACTAACCCATAGAATATGCTTAAGTAAATGAAAAATAATTGAAGTTATCCCATGCATATTATTGGACCATAGTGCAATGAAATTGTACATCAATGGCAAAAGAAACCACAAAAACTCCATAAACAAATGGAAATTAAATAACACCCTACTGAACAACCAATTTGTCATAGATGAATTAAAGAAGAAATTAAGCAGTATCTACAGTTAAATGATAATGCCAATACACATGCCAGGACTTATGAGATGCAATGAAATCATCCCATAAGAGGGAAGTTAATAGTGGTGAATTCTCACACCAAGAAAACAGAATGAGCTCAAATAAACAAACTAAGATTGAACCTCAAACTTCTAGGAAAATAAAAACAAATCTAGCCCAAAGCTCATACAAGTGAGGAAATTTATAAGGATCAAAGCAGAAATCAATACAATTGAATTTAAGAAAACAATACAAAAAATAAATGAATCAAAGAGTTGGTTCTTTGAAAGATTAAGTAAAACTGATAAACCGCTAACCAACCTTATTAAGAAAAAAGACTCAAATTCATACAGTTAAAAATGAAGAGGGTGAAATTATAACAGATCTTGTGGAAACTTAGAAGATCATCTGTACCTACTTTGAGAAACTTTGATAAGATAAAAAACACAGAAGAAATGGACAGATTCCTATATATATATGAATTATCAAAGTTGAATCAGGAAGATGTAAAAATTCTAAGTAACCCGGTATCAGTCAAATAAATTAGAAATGCAATTAAAAATTTAGCAACAAAGAAAAAGCCCAAGTCCCAATGGATTCACTACTTAGTTTTACAAGAAAGAGAAGATCTCCTGCCACTGCTCTTCTAACTCTTTCATGAAATTGAAAAGGAAAAAATACTCTCAAATTCATTCCTGCAAGCAAGAATTATCCTGATGCCAAAACCAGAGAAAGACCCAACCAAAAAAGAAAGTACAGGCCAATCTCTTTAATGAACATAGATGCAAAAATTCTCAATAAGATACTAGCAAACAGAATGCAGCAAATCATCAAGAAGATTATATACCATGACTAAGTAGGACTCATCCCAGGGATGCAGGGATGGTTTAATGTACACAAATCAACAAATGTAATATACCATGTTAACAGAACTAAGGACAAAAATCACTTGATAATCTCAAAATAAATGCAGGAAACGCATTTGAAAAAGTCCAACACCCATTTGTGATAATAACCCTACAGAAAATTAAAGTTTTATCTCAATCTGATAAAAGCCATCTATGACAAAGAAATAGCCATCACTGTACTAAGTCGACAAAAACTGAAAGCTTTCACTCTAAAATCAGGAACAAGGTAGTCTTCTATGTGATTGCATATAATGGCACATTTAGTCTTGTCGACAGTCCTAATGTGGTCATTACTGTCTGCATATTTTACAGATGAAGAAACACACACAAAGAAACTAGTTCAAAATCATGCAGCTAAATCTGGACAAAGATTTGAACCTGAGCAATAAAATTCCAAATCCTATGCTCTTATTTGTCATATTAGGATTTAAGAAAAGCCTGAACCAAGCCATAGAACAATTTGAACTTAAAGCTAGAGCTGCACAGAACTCTAAAGGCCATTGCCAAATAGGGAAGGAAGTTTATGTATAACTCACATGTCATCAATTAGAGTGAGAGGTCACAGGCCATACTTGACATCAAATGGGTCACACTGGCATATTCTAGGAGACTCATCCTTTTATGGTAGCAGATTCCAGGGTTACAGTCCTATTCTGACCTTCAGTATCTAAAAGGAAACTTTATGGGCCTCTGCTCCCTCTTACATAAGATGTTGATGAAGTATCTTACTGCGGAGAGTTGTTTTGACATTGAAAAATGTGTGTGAAACATCATACCTAACTTCTATCTGAGCAAAACAGGCACTCATTGCTATACAGCCATTCTTAGTAAGCCTGGTAAAGTCCGTATTCTTGGGTCCATTTCATAGATGAGGACAGTTTAGGCTCACAGGTGTTGAGTAACTTGTTCAAAGTCCTGGTCACCACTGAGCAGAAGAAAACATCATACCCTGCTCACTTGAGTTCCGGTCCATTGCTCTTATCTCTGCACAACAGAAAAGAATGATGTTAAGGCTTGCAGTCTAGTTGGTGCAATAGCCTGAAAGATAGCATCGGTAAGGATGAAGTAAAGAAAAACACAATAAGAACACAGGAATAATGAGAGAGACAGAGAGAAACAGAGAGACAGACAGACAGAGAGACAGAGAGAGAGAGGCAGAGACAGAGACAGAGACAGAGACAGAGTAACCTGCAGAATAAAACAAGAGCTGATGCAGATTTCATGGCTGTGATGAAGGATTTACAAGACCCTTCCCCCTAAGGCCTATAGATGTGATGCATGTGTCTCAGAGTCTGTGTGGCTTTGGGTTTTTACATCCCTGCATGCCCATTTCAACACTCTGGAAAAAGACAAGAACAAAGTTTAAATCAGTGGCAGTTGACTAGAAATATATAAATGCCCCTCTGCAGAAATTTCCCACTCCGTTTCAACAGCACGGTTATGGTGCAGGCAAGAATCAGGGTCTTTTCCACTTGACCTAGGTTTTCAAAAGTGGCTAAAGGATTCTTTCCCTAAAACCCATCCGTGCAAGGGCCACCAATAATTTAGGGAGAAATACTTTTTAGTTCAGTCTGAAAGAAGCCGACTCCCGTTAGCTATCTATTTCTCAGCTGCCGTCCTGCCAGGCTAGCTTTGGTGACCTGGACACACCAGAGCATGCAGAACTGTTAATGAAGCAGGCGTTTCTCTAGCTGGGAACACTTAAGTGGAAATGCATGATGCTTTGGAAAATCTCTAGGGTATTTAGAAGGTTACTGAAGAATTCAAGTGTAGTGCTGTTCTATATATTCCCAGAGCTACTTCACAGAAAAAGAGGAGAGGACTGATACTTGTATTATTGATGTGCTTAAACTGGCTAAACAATAATTAAAAGCAACCAAATGGCTGAAATCAAATAAACTAAAAATTTTAAAAGTCTTGGTTTTCTTTCTCAGAGTGGTAAAATAGAGAGATGCTTAGCTTCAAAAACATATAAATCTTTTCCTGATAGATTTCATGATAATAATGGAGGATTTACAGGTCCTCAGCAATTAAGCCATTCTTATCCTTTCAATAAAGTTGCTCATAAAATAACTGAGGCTTCAGTTACTTGTCTATAAAATAGATGATGGAAGATGAAAGGAAGTTAGCCTTCCAGTTCAAAGGACTGTCATTCAGTGATACCTACCAAACAACAAAAGAAATCTTCAAATTAATTTGTGTCTAAAAGAAAACACAAAATAAACCATACAGAAATATTTTTTAAAAATCAATTTTAATTTTTCTTTAGCCAAGTGTAATCATTCTTATATTTTTAAGAAAACTTGGTTTCCATATGAAGTACTTAGAAATATTCAACTCATGAAAGATAAACATCCAAATGAAAATTAAATTTATTTCATTTTGCTAAGTAAACCCATATATTTTTTTTCTTTTTTTTTTTTTCTTTTCAGAAATAAAACCTAACAGTTGGGATAAGATTTTCTCAGGAGTTTTGTATAATTCTGTCTGTGAATGCAAAAAAATTTTAAGAAAGTCATATTTAGCAAAGTATACAAAACATTGTTAATATTTGGATAATCTAATGCATGCTTTCAATGGAAGTACTAATGACATCATCAGTATCATAAAAAGTGTGTATTAAAGTGACATATTCTTTATGAGTTTCTCATTTGAAGATAGAAACAGTCCTCAACTCTCAGGAAATGCTAAGCCAGGGGTAGTGAACCTATGGCACACATGCCACAGCAGGCTGTTCCTATCACTGCAGTCTCTAAAAGGTTTGCTATCACTTCTAGGCCAAAAAGTGATGAAAAGTGAGAATATTTGTGTGTATATTTCACCTCTGGCGTAATTCAGGTAAAATCTCCCACCTCTTCCCTTTTCTGTGAGGAACCCACTGTCTAAAATTAGAAAAAGGGGTTAGGAATGTAGCTCAGTGGTAGAGTGCTTGCCTAACTTAGTCAAAGCTCTGGGTTCAATCACCTACAACAGGGAATGACTGACTGAATGAATGAATATAATAAGAGAAGGAGACAGGCCAGGATTGAGTTATAAACACTATCATATGACAACCTTCTTTCCAGACATAACTTAATACATATAAAGTGCAGTTTCTAAAGGCCAGCTCCTTCCACTCACTCCTTCAGCAAAAATATTCTGCCAAATCAGCCATCTTACTGGACTTGAATCTCAAAATCCTCGGCAGCTACTTGTACGGAAAGGAAAATGAACATCATTTCTCTGTAGTCCTGTCCAACATACGTAGCTGTGCTATGGACAGTAAAGAACACAGACTTTCACTCAATCTTCCTGCCTTTGAATCCCAGCTTTGCTCCTCTGTGACACCTGGTTTAAATCACCTCGGAAACTTAATTTTGGCAAATAGCAGTAAGAATCACTTGCAGATGAAATCAGTGTAAAATGATGTGATCTATGTGGTTGACACAGCACTTGATGTAAGAACTTGGTAACACATTAGCTACTGTTGCTGATGATTGACCTTTGTTTAAGAAAGATCTTCTATCTCTAGTCTACTAAAAATATAGCTATAAACGGTGCTTGTGACATTGTTTGGGGGTAGATCTTGTATTCAAAACTCCTTCTATGGATCCTTCTAAGGATCCTTCTAATCCTTCTAAGGATAAGGAAACAACGGCTCAGAGAAAAGTTATATAAACTTTAAAATTTTAATTTAAAGGTGACAGAATTAACACCCAAACCTGGTTTTTAGACTCTACAGACACCAGCCAGTACTTCCCAATTCTTAGCTTCAAAGCAGATGTGTAAAACCTTGAAATGGATCCATTGATTACAGTGGAAGACCTCTCTGGTCACTGGATTTTATGAACACTCTGGACTTTCAGTGTCTTTGAGCTACTTTACAGCTCTGGAAATGGCAGATAACTCATGACAGTGCAGATGATGTTTATCCGTAGATGTGCAAAGTGATTCTGACTGGCATAACAGCATAAGGTTTTCTTCCCTCATTCTAAAGCCAGTTTTTCATCTGTAAGACAAATTTGGGTCATCATCCTAATCACCTATTAATACATCCATTCTTCAGATGGATGAATGAGCTTTGAGCTCCTCTTAACACTGCACTAAAGTGGAAAAGCCCTGTTCTATCTTTATTTTTCCAACCTGCCCCATACAATATGGCCGCCTCACTTGTTCTCAGATGCCTGCAATTCACTTCCTGGTTCTTCATCTATACTGATATCTTGGGCACTGTTTCAGTTTCCCATTCGACCAACCGGTTCCCCAAACATGGGACCTGCCCTGCCCTATCAAAAATGTACAGTTCTGATTCTGTACTTCTTGCCTGCAAAAGCCTATAAGAACCACAGACCACCAGAGAGGGCAGGGCCTGGCTTTCTTTGTTGTTGGGAGAGACCCTGGCCAGGACCACTAGCATCAAATACAGCTGTTCACTGCCTCCAAATCCTGGGTGTTGTTTTGGTGTTTCTGCTTTTCATAGAAGTACCAGTTTCCTCACCAATTAATAAGTTAAATAAAATCATGGGCATTTGTTTGTTTTCCATTTGTGAGAATCATGGAGTCATGATTTTTGTGTTTGCTTAAATTTTTCTTTAGCACAAGGGCTATTTCAGCCAAGTCCCGTCTCCTCTGAGGAACCAAGAGCAGCCTCCTGGAGGAGTCTCCAGCCTGCAAATCTTGGTGGCAGAAAGATGATGTGCTATATCAGATATTGAGCCTGATTCTCAAAATTCTCAAAAGTGGTGTAAGCTGCTGTTCGTCACTTGAGGAAACTATATTAACTCTGGTAGGTCCTAGGATGTCACAGAACAAATTGAGGCTTTCATTTTACAGATCCAGAGAGACAGAAGCAAGAGGATTGGATCAACAACTCAGTGATGCCCCATTGGTCCTCTCTCTTATCCTTTCTCTTTCTTTCAGTTGCAACAGCATCTATGGGAAACAGAGCAGTCAGTGCGCCAGCATTCTTCTCCAGCTTGTGCTCCTCCTAATACAGCATGTACTTGTGTGCTACTCCCAAGGAGCCTACTCACAACCCATCACTCACAGCAGCCTTCGCTGAGGTCTAGCAGCCTGGGTGCCCACAGCACACAGGCCCTCCATAGACTTATTTCCCACCCCCTTGCAATTCCAGAATGGAAAATGCTGGGCTCTGGGAATGCAGCATGTCTCTTTCCCACCTTGGGAAAGGAAGAAAAGCCCCCTCACCCTCCCTGTCCCATGTTCTCCAAGCTACGTGTTGCCCATACTTCAGGAAGGGTGTGAAGCCCTGTACTCATTTGTAAGGTAGGGAAACAGATGGGCTGGCTTAATTTGTGAAGGGAACTAGTTATCTTATAAGTACAGATGGAGTAAGTAGCACAATTATTACCAAAGAACTGGGCCCTGAGGCTGCCAGATGGTTTGGTTAAAAAAAAAAAAATGTAAAGCTGGCTGCCAGATTCACAGCAGAGATCATACTGCTCCTCAGGGTACGGAAAACCATGCAGGATCAAATCACCCTGCTACTTGTCTAGTATTCTGTGCTTCCACAAACAGCCCTTCTCTGTGGCTGCACAGGGGATAAGAGGAAGGCTGTGGCTACCAGCTGGTCAGAATAGCATATTAGTAAATATTCCAAAGATGAGCAAAGAGAAAGGACTGTTTATCCATAATATTTAGCTGGTGTCAGAAATCTGTTTGTTTAAAAAAAGGTTAAGGGCAAAGCTTTAAAGGGGGTAGATTGCTACAAAATCAAGTGATGGTGTTTTTTGTGTTGCCTTGGTATGTTTGTTTGTGTCCCAAGTCCAATGCTATTGTTCAGAACTCCCTTTCTTGGCAGTCTCCCTAAGAAGATGAGATCCTACTGACTGGCTGTGCCCAGGCTTAGCATTCATAGCTGCGTCAGTGATGTCTCTAAGTTAAGTTCATTCTAAGTGTCCAGTTAATTAGTCGGGCAAAGTAAAGAAACCTTTCAAGGGAGAAAGTTCATCTGCACAAGCTCCGGGTGGTTGATTAAGCAATCCAAGCCTTGTGGCTGATTTTACCATTTTTATCCTTTCTGGAGAGTGTGGGGTTCACCCTGCACCAGCTCTCCTGTGAGTCACATCCGCCACTGGTGATGACAGAAGGAGGTGCCCAAACACCCATGGAATGGAGGATTAATAATCCGCAGGGCTCTTCCCTCCAAAACGCAGGTGCCGTGGCTTTCTCCAGCTTCTTTCCCAAAGGGTTTGCTGTGCTTATTGTAGAGCATGAAGGAATATTGCTGTCTTGTGGCCAGAAGCCACAAAAACCAAAATTTATGGTCATCTTCCTGTGAGAGTGGAATCAAGAGGCTCTAAAGAGATGCCGGGGCTGGGGCTTGGTGGAGATACTATGGAGCAAATGCAAAAGGTTTTGACATACCCCCAAGAGTTTTACTCTTGTATTTCTCAGTGCAGGCCCTTTTAGAGAATGTATTTCAAAACTATCAGATAATTATGTCCTTCCCCTAAGCCTCTCCCTACTGGTTATGTCCTTCACCCCACCATTGCTTAGCAGTTCTTCTCCCTGTACTGCGGTCCCTGGCCGTGATACAAATAGAGTGTGGCTTCAGTGCTGACTCTAAAGGCAGAGAGAGCTTGCCCTGAATCCCATCACCCCTCTCACTGGATAAATAAGAAAGTTAACTTACAGCTCTAGTCTTAAGGTTCTTCATTTTTGAAATGGAGATTATAATATTACTGTGCCCCAGGGCTGTCATTACAAGGCCAAGATATAGTATAAATATAGCTAGTAATGTGTCTACTATGCAGAAATCAGTGGGTCAGGAGAAAGACATGGATTTCCTACACTGGTATAAACATTCCTTTTGTGCTCTGAGCTTCACCCTACCCTCTTTCTGATTTTGAGCAGTTAGATGCTTTGAAGTGAATGCTTTGAAGGTCTCTCCAGCCTAGTAATTTTAAAACTTGTCTCTAAGTCATTATTAGACCAGGAAATTATACTAGGCCAGTCACTGTCACAGAGTGAGGCATAAGTTGGAAATATAGGTGAACACCTTTGACACTTAAATGTGTTCTTTCCAAAAAGCATATGTACTAAAACATATTACTTCTTTACAGTTTACTTTGTCTATATTTCTGCATCATATTTATTTGTTATGCTTACATAGTCACTTTTATGAAACTATATACCAATAAGTAACATTTCATCTCAGTATACTAAAGATTAAGTATACTTGTTATAAAGAAGCAGTGTGCCTAATAAAACGGAAAACACTTGAACCACATGAGTTTTTTTCTCTTTTCTTTTTGTTTTAAAGAGAATTAAAAATATTTTTAAGGACATTAACGATACAGAACTGATAATTGAACCACATGTCTCATAGTGGAACTCACTGTATTATTCCTACTTTGACATTTGTATTTACATTTTCTAAAGTCCTTACTATACTTCAATCTTGTTATCCCAAAACCATGATGCCCTGTGAAACTGCTTTGACCCATCCCGTACACATTTCTTTGTGTAGCCCAAGGGCCATCTCACCCTGCCTCACACGATGGGGGAACACTGAACTCCATCCTCCTTGGGACCCCATGCCAGAATATTTGTGCTTCTTCTGCTTGGCCCGTCTTCTGCTGGCCACGGGCCCACATTTTCCATACTACGTATGCACTTCCCAGTAGTAAGAATTCGCTTGTGTTTTCTGTACTCCTTAAAAACCACTCCTCTAGCCCACTGTCCTATCTCTTTTCTCACACCGTATGATCACCAGAAGCATGGTTGACCTCTATTGCTTCAGTGCTAATCTCTTCCTTGAAACTGCTTTCTCCCCTGGAGTTGATGTCCCAGTAAACCTCCCTCAGTCTTCTGGTCACAGCCGCCTAATGACTCCCCTGACATATGCGTCCGTATTTTTTACAGCATGATAATCACCTTCCCTATTCCCCTTCTCTCCTCCATTAGTTATGACTGTCTCAATCATTACCACAAAGAGAAAGCAGATCTAGGCCAAATGAAGAAGTCAATTGAAATGTCAGAAAGGATTTTGTAAATGTATAGAAGTGGTGAAATTGATAGTACTACGGCCAGGCTCCAAGGAAGAAAAACCTTAAAGTCTAAAAGCTTCCTTTAAATATGAAGAGCTATTTCCTGTTCAGTGTAGGTATCTGAGCGTATAGTTTATACTGCAAACCAGAGCTTAAGCTTAGAGACAATAAGGAAATGAGGTTGTCTCATGCATAAGTGTACAAAGGCAAAGAGCAGGCTTCTACTGAGCAAAGAACTTCTCTGACCTACACTGAGGAGAAAGGGAAGGCTTATTTATAGAAGGTAACCTGACATGGGAAAGATACCAGGAAGACTTGGAGAAATCACTCTGAGAAAAAAATCTGTAAAGGCTAAGGTGTAAGTTAAATGTGATTTAAGAAGTCAGAGGGCATTTGAAGGCCATCTATTCATTTATTCAGCATAAGCTTACTGAGTGAATCCTACATGCTATACACTGAAGATGAAGCACTTGACAAAGCATATAAAACCCATGTTCTGCTGGACCTTTTACTTTAGGGCGAGAGACAAATGGTGTCTGATATATATTAGTAAACAATAGGACATCAGCCTAAGGAGAGAAATGAGGGGGGGCAATAAAAGGAGTGTGGGTCACAGTTTTAAATAAGGTGCTTTGGGGATGCTTCACTGGGGGAAAAACACACTTTGAGCCAAGACCTAAAGACAAGGGAGTTAACAGGAGAAGTGCGAGGATCCATGTCCAGGTAGGACAAACAACAGCGCAGAGACCGTGGGTTGAGGGAAGACCTGCTGTTCTCTGAGAACCAAAGCAGCCAAGATGGCTAAGACACTGATTCCAGAAAAAAAATGCAGCCAGAGTAGTTACTAAGGCAGAAGGTATGAAAGTGTACTGCATTAGAAGCAAAGCTGGGGAAATATTTCAAAACGATGCATCAGATTAGTCAAGTAAGGTGAAGAGTGAGAACCGACCATTGTATTCAACAGCACAGAGGTAATGATTTACCTGAAGAGAGTAATTCTGTTAATAGTGTAAGAATCCAAATGAGATAAAGTTCGGAAAGAGTTGTAGAATTGTCAACAGAGGGCTTAGAGATCCCTTTCAAGTAGTTTCATACGTGCAGATCTGAAAATGGCACTATAGCTAGAGAGAGATTCGTGACAAAAATAATATTATTGCTAATTAATTGGAATGAACCAGTTAGATGAAAAAATCTGATAATGCAACAGAAAAGGTAGACAGCAGAGACTTGATAGGACAATGTCATTAAACACAACATTTAGGTAGATATTAGAGGTTGGAGCAAGGAAATTCATGATACACCAGAGTATATGGGTGGGAATACTGCAGGGGTGCAGATAGTGACTTGAGCAAGAGTTTTGCCCTATATTTTTGAGAATATGAGACTGTTATCAAGAAGAGGAAGTCTATGGATTCACCCTTCATATAACCAAACTCTTCACATAATAGAACCTCTATGAATTGCTCTTTAAGAATAAGATGCTACAATATTTATACACATCATACAAACACACATACATGCTGTACCTACTCCTGTGTACATAGTTATTCATTCCATCTATCCCACTGCTTCAGCAAGGGGAGGTATTCTAAACTGCCCAAGCTTAAGTTTAACACATCCAGAGAAAGTAACTGGCCTTCTGCACGCAGCCTCTATTTTAAGGATCTACTTGACATTTTACACACATCTCTCACACCAAGAGACATGAGTTATGCTAAGCAGACTCAGAATCTTGCTACCCATAATGATATCGATATATTATTTTAAGATGATCAAAATGTAATTATTTAGCATTTGCATTGTGTCTTGCCAATGCAGCACTGATTGGATAGTTTTCTCTTTTTTTAAATTCCTTGACCAACCAAGTAAGCAAATTAAATTAAATACATTGACTTAATCTACTTGAAGGGAAAAATCCAATTTTCCAAATGACTAGGTTGACTTCTGTTTTTGAAAGTTTGGCAACTAGACACTGTTCTTAGCCTGCCCATTGTAAACAACTAAAAATGCTGTATGAAATATATTTTAAAACTTTTAATGCATCAATGAACTAGCAAGCAGGAAGTACTCAGAAACAAAACCAAAAAAAGTGAAAATGGCTAAGCTGAGCTAGTGAATCTGAGCTTTATTTCTCATGCACATAGAGATTGGGAGACTAAGTTTGGTACTGATCTATAGCTGAAGCATAATATGCAGCACCTTGTGTGGACCAGAGATCTTCATGTAAATGGAAGATTTCTAGGGAAAGGAAAGGTAGACATTATCCTTCTCCTCTTCTTGCTCAGAGTCTTGTAAGGCAAATGGCTTTTTTTGAACTCTGACACTAAATGGAAAAGGAATAAATATCTCCGTGGATAATATTAAACCTCAAACTAGTCACTGCTCAGCTTGTTTTAGATGGAGATCACATTATGGATGGAAGCTGCGGATTTAATTACAAGTGGGCCTAAACCGATAGTCTCTTGAAGTGCCTGAATTAAATAAATATAAATCTTTAAACAAACACACTACCATCACAGACTTCAAAGAACTCCCACAATGAAGTCTCAGAAATATGCTTACGATCTAAAATCATGTGATAAGAAATAAGGCACAGGGAGGAAGACTCAGAAGGAACAATGGAAACAAAATTAGACCTGATAAACATTCTTCATTGGAACTATCAAATATAAACTTTAAAATATATCTCTAAAATAACATAAGAAATACCCAAAATGAAAAAAGCCTAAGTGAATGTGATAAGCTAAATACTCTGAAGAATCTTCCATCCATAAACCAACAAGGTACTTCATGAAATTTAAATATATGCATTGCACATGTGCAGAAAGTAAGGGAAATTCTCAAGAAAAAAACCACCATTAACCAACAGTAGTAGTGAGTGATAAATACACAAAATGCAGAGCAGTCATGAGCACCGCTGTCAACTGTTAAAAGGGTAATCTGTGAGATGGCAGCAAGGATGCAAAGCTGACCCTTCAGCCAGCTGACTGTGGACAGTGAAAGGAAGCAAAGAAGTTACAGGCAGAAGGTCCCTGATGTGGAGGGAAGCAAACCGTGAGCCTCTGAAGGAATCATTAAAATTACTTCCCATATTCATCATAGGTTGAAACTAGCTAAGTATAGGCTCAACATCAAAGAAAAGTGAATACGTATGAAAACAACATTGAAAGGCAAGAGCTAATACAACAATAATCACCACATCTAGATCTTAAAAGGGCAGAAAATATTTTAAAATGAGGTATGAGATATTTAAACAAATAAAGAGTAGAATAAAAACAATGAACAGTCAAAAGAGGTTATATGAAGAGACTTAAAATACAAAAACCAGGACTTGGGGGAAAGCAAAGCATAGACTTGTTAGCATTTGTAGGTACAATGGGTGATGTTGGAGAGCATACATACTATCTATAGTTGAACAGAAAAGCAGAAGCAATACAACTGAGAGAATGTGACATGAATAGGAGATAGCTAGAAAGTATTACACATTAAGAAAGGTGGAACATAAAGTGAAAAGATCTAACATGAAAAAGAAAGGAAGAAAGAAAGGAAGGAAGAAAGAAAAGGAAGGAAGGAAGGAAGGAAGGAAGGAAGGAAGGAAGGAAGGAAGGAAGGAAGAAAAAAAGAAAGAAAGAAGGAAGGAAGGAAAGAAAAAGAAAGAAAGGAAGAAAAAGGAAGAAAGGAAGAAACAAAGAAAAAGGGAGAAGACATACTATGGTGAGATTTAATGGCTTAGAACTTTCTAGAACTGGCAAAATATGAATTCATGATCCATGAATCACCTCCCATATCATGAAAAGTAAAGAGACATCTACACTTAGGAACATTATGCTGAAGCTACAGAAGCCCCAAATACAAAGAGAAGATGTTAAAAGCAGCGAGAAAGAAAAGGCAGTTCAAGGAAAGGAAGAACAGCTAGGCTTCTTAGTGACAAGAATGGAAATCAAAGATAGCAAAATACTGCCTGGTAAGCACAAGGTCCTGAGTTTGATTCATGGTAACCACTCCCCCCCAAAAAAAGGATAGCCAAATAATATTTTTCAAATTGCTGAGAGAAACTACTCATTAAGATTTGCTTTTGAACCCATAAAATCTTTAGATTTTAAATGAAAGCAAAAATAATTTCCATAGGTGGGCTCAAAAAAACAAGCATCTTTAAACAATACTATGGTGCAAAAATCCTAAAAGATGTGTTTCACTAAGAAACAAAATTATACCAACAGACAATAAGATATCTAAGAAGGTATGATAAATAAAGAAATGTATAAACCTTGATATAAATCTCAACCAAAAAATAACATAGTTGGAAAGGAAGCCCTTGAATTGTGGAAGGAGGAACTAAAATACTAACTTTGAGCCTCTGACAGGAAGCACAGAAAAATTTCCAGGCTAACCCGAAAACTAGTAATAGGACAGATAATTCACATACTAGTAGAGTAGGGAGGATTGAGGCAGGAAAACAAGCACTCAATGAAACAAAATTCAACTTATGATAAAACAAAGGCTGGGAAGACAGAAAAAGGAAACCTAGGAAAAGCTAGCCATAGGCAAAGAAAAAGGAAATGCTACAATATGTTCAAATGGAGCCCAGGATATAGCTCAGTGTGGCACAGCACCTGCCTGGCAAGCACAAGGTCCTGAGTTCAATTCCTGACACACACACATTCACACAAAAAAAATATATTCTAATAAATGAGTACTTACAATAAATTCAGATAGCAACTGTCATTGAAGGGAACAAGATGCAAGACTTAATTCTAAAAATACACTCTTCTGTTTAAAACAACTTAAGGTCAAAAGAGTTAGAAATATGAAAATGGAAAAGGATTCCAGCTATAAACAAAGGCACAATAATACAATATTATTGAACGAAAGAGACATTAAGAAAAATGTTTATACAGGTTGAATAAATCACTGAGTAAAAGTAGATTAGTTAACTCATCAGAAGATATGACAGTAGCTTAATTCGTACAATGTTTCAAATTAAAAAAAATTTAAAAACTGAAGGGGAAATGCACAAATCCAGAATCAAAAAGGAAAAATCCAAAACAACAGATAAATACAACAGTTCAATTTAAAATATGGCCAAAATATTAGTGAAAATGTAAGATATCTGAATACAATTAGCAAGTTAAATTTATTGGACATAAGGTCTTGTTCTTATAGCCATCAATGAAAGAATATACCAATTTCCAAGTGGACTTCACTATTTATAACAATTGACCACTTACCTGGTAACATAAGCAAGTATCAAAGAATGAGTACCACAGAAATGACTTCCTTCTAGAGCCAAAGTGTCTCGTAATTGTAAAAATGTATAATTCTCCATTGGGATCAAAACTCATACTATCAAATGGTATATGAATTAAAGCAGAAGCCCTAAAGAAAATTTTAAATATGCAATTGAACAAAAATGAAAATATGACATACTGAAAACACTAAATTCAAATAACATGTTACTCCAAAATGTGTAGCTTTAGATGTTTCTATTAGAAAAATAGAAGGCATATGCAAAGCAATACATAAGATAAATTTGGATGTCTAAGCTATTAATAAAGGATAAACATTCCAAAAGTAAATAATGAAAGGTGACATTACATAATTTATTAACTTTATCTATTTTGCATTGCAGATTTGATCAAAATACATTTAGAAGATTTGCTACAGACATATTTAAAAAAATGGTCAAAAGTCAGGCAAATCTCAACTGAAGTTAACAGCCAATCAATGAATAATGTTAACACTAAAACTTTGCAGCCCTAAAAGTACAAGACAGATTTATAAAGCATATCAAGTTGAGTAAATATTGTTGCTACAAAGTAGTTACCACTGTTCACACCTAATATAAAGATAAATGAAAGTGATAGTTATTAAAAGTGCTATAATCTGTTCTGGAAATAGCTGAATAGACTAATAAACCAAACTTTCTGCCAATAACTACTATAAACTTGGGGCAAAATATATTAAAACAAAATCCTACCCCTGGGAGGTACTGATTTTCTTCAGCTTACATGATGATATTAAAGAAAAAGTAGTTTTACAGACCTAGTATTCCAGGAGTATGGTACCAGCAATAAGCAGAATTCTTAAAAACTGCAGACTTCATCAAACATTATTAAAGCAAATACATGGGTGATATAATGACAGAAAAATAAAATTGATTCAAGAATTAAGATCAAGACCTTGCCACATATTAAGCATTGAGGGGAAAAAAAAAAACATGCTAACTCTAACATTGGATCTGCACAATGACAGTATAGGTTTATATAATTAACAGGAAACTGATCAGCTCTATCGATAAAGTTCTATGAATTTTCAAAGCGAGCAAAGAAGAGAAGAGACAGAAAAACATTTGACATAGGTCATAAAGTAGATATCTTGGGTTGCACAGAAAAAAGCAGAAGTGCTAGTGTAGGTACAATTGAAAAGGCAGAAAGCAATCTGTATATCTGAGGCAGAGAGCAGGTAAAGTAGAATACCCAGAGCTGAGAGTTAGTGGGAAATTGTTTCTGAAAGGTTATCTGAGGCCACATTACAAAGAGTTTTTTCTGCCAATAACCTCAAAATGACCAACATACTTTTATCTCTTAAAAACCTAGCACGTTAAGAAAAAATTAACATCTAGAAGAGAATCTTTAATTAATAACCTTGAAGGAAGTCTAACTAGAGAATAAGGCAATAAAGCAGCTGTGATTTAAGTAAGGATGTAAAAGAGAAAATTATGTTGTAAGACTGAGACCACATAAAATATAAAGTATAGTGATGAATGGGGCAGGAAGCAAAAAGCGACCTAACTAAGGAGGGAAATGAAGGAAAGATCAGAAATGGAAAGCACATGGTAGAGGGCACACACCTCTTCCAGAATATTTACCAAAGTAAAGAGAAATATTGTCCACTGACTCTTGAATGCCACTGACTCCTGAGTGCCAAAGATCTCTGCAGGTATGATAGGATTGTTTAACAGTAACATATGCTTTATATCTGTTAGGAAGGTGTGTTAGGGGAGAAAGTAGGGGAGAAAAATATTCTAGTGTGCCAGGAAATAAATTACTCAGAAATTTAAAAAAAAAAAATGAAATAACTACAGAGGCTTGCAAGAGTGTGTGTAATTGAGGTCAAGTGAACAGCGTAAGTAATTGATGCCTTATGTTTGCAGGTTTTCTGCTTTTTCTTTGCAGTAGATCTAATTTCTGAATCCAAAAGATTATGATACTGTTATAGGATGCTGGATTTTCATTGCTGACTGCTCAGTCTCTTTCTTTTCTATCCTCACTATGTTGAGAAGGTGTCTCTTCCATGAGGAAGGCAAGCATTTTGATTTTACACACACACACACACACACACACACCACCCTGTGCTGTTCTTGAGGTACCACTGGTATGGGACCAGGTACTAATGACAAGCAGAGCACACTGTGACCGACAAACGCTGTCTAATGAGATTGCCTCTCAAGAAATGGAGGATAACGGAATGAAAGGGCCTGTTACACACAATCCAGGCATCTTCACGGTGGCCTGGTGTGCAGTTCCTCCGTGATCAGAAAACATTAATTCTCAGGGAGCAGGAGGTGGAGGGCATCTGTTTTGCCAGCCTGACTGATTTTTCTCACCCTGGGCAAAGGCCTTGCCTTCAACACAGGTATTTCTGAAGCTTCAGGGATGCCATTAGAGGGTGGCAAACATAAATCAGCAAGCGAAACTGTGATTGTCCTTTCCTGAAGACTGCACCAAAGGCAGTAAACAAACCACACAAAGCAGGTTAGACACGCAGACCTGCTCTCTGTTCATCTCTAAAGCATCCAAGGATTTCCATCTGAAGAAGTCTGCCTGGGGCCCTTTGAATCCCCTGCAGTGTAGTTTGAAAATAAAATGATTGTCATTTTCTAATGTAGTTTTGGAAACATCGTCTTAACTTGTAACACCAGCCTCACTCCTCTGCGAAGCCAGCTCGCGCCTCCCAGTCTGGGCTCTCTGGAAGTCACCTCCTGTTAACTGACTTCCCTCATGTCGGTGACCTGCCTCCTTCAGTATCTGGGTGTTCTCCGCACTCTGACAACGTGAAACAAATACATACAAGTGAAGCCCTGGACACTGTGGCACAGATGCAGAGGGCACTACATGAATTCCTTTTGTTTTATTCCTGCATCACAGCAGCTAATGTTGATGAATTCAGACTTCACTCGAGGAATGCACATTGAGTGCACACAGGCCAGACACAGTCCTGTGTGGACGATTTGTGGCAGGAAGTTACAGTTTCTGCCCTGAAGCACCCTAACAGGCAGGGGTGGGATTTAAGAGAAAAAGAGGAGGCGCCAGGAAGGGAAGGAGGACTTTGATTATTTAGTGCGTTCACTGGCGCATGTCTGAAACCTACAATAATATTTGGAACTTCCTAAGTGAGCGAATGAAGGAAAGAAGGAATGGAGAAAGTACACAAGGCTATGAAAAACTGGTTACCACCACTGCAGTACCTTCAGAATGGCCCTTCACCTGCTGTGTGGCCTTGCCACGTGTACCTGTCACCCTGACCTCGTCCCTTTGATCCACCTTACAGTATTCCAGGCTTTTAGATGTTGCCCTGCGTGCTTTACACCTCAGCAGGATGCTCACCTGGAGGATGCTACCATGAGACAGGGATTATCAAGAAAAACCTGGTAAGGAAACATCAGCTTGAGAAGAAGCAGCAGAGGGGGTTTCGACTACCCATTTCTTATGCACTGACCCAAGTTGCAGTCCAAAGCTTCAGTGGCAAAGAAAGAGGATGCAGCGATGTCTCCTCTGTGAGCTCTGTCATGCTTTGAGTGTATTCATGGATTAGCACCTGGGGTTGTGTAGTAGAGAAGGGAGGAATTTCTTCCTTCTACCTGTGTGCCTGCCAGCTTGTAAAATAGGAATTAGTGACAAGGAAGTGTCTGCTATTCTCTACAGCCACCTCACTTATTTTTTCCTTAAAAGAAACCACAACTTCTCTAGCTAAAGATGATGTAAAGGAAGTGGGAGATCCGTCCCTCTGCTGCCTGCTTTCGGATTCAACGTGAAACAAATACATACAAGTGAAGCCTGCGGATGCATACACCCTGGGGATGCATACACCCTTCCCTCTAGGCTGAGAGTTCCTGGCTTAGGCAGGCTTGGTTCCAAGAGGGAAGATCTGAAGACATCCATACTTGAAATTATCCATGTTGGTAACCTTCCATAAAATCCCATGAAGAGTATTGCAAATTTCTTCATCTTATTGCTCCAGAAATTGCTACATCCAGCCAGGCCTTCTACAATCTCCATCCTGACCAATCAGCTGCTGTCAACACAGAAACAAGACCCTCCACCAACAGGGCAGAGTATAACTTGATGAAGACTCAGATGACCACTACAATATATTAGCAATGAAGTATCTTAAAGTGTGTGAATCCTTAGACTCAATGCTCTCAGACATTAATAGTACAGCATGAATATTATATGCTGTATATATAGCATATACAGGAAAACAAAAAAACATTCTTGCCTTATTGAGAAACTCACTTTATTGCATTGATCTGGAAATAAACATACATAATCTACAAGCTATATCTGTATAATTAGTTGGTTTCTGTCTTGGTTACTTTTCTCTCATTGCTGAGACAAAAGACCTGACACTCAAAATTGGGAAGGAAAGGTTCATTTAGCTCACTCTTTGTGGAGGTTTTAGTCCATAATCGGCTGGCTCCAAGGCAGACTGGTACATGGCAGAGGGCAACAGTTCACGGCAGCAGACGATAACAAAAGCAACAAGAGCAAGAGGAAGGCATGGAGACAAGCAGCCTCCTTCCCCCACTTACACTGTAAGCAAACTACCCACCCCAGGGCAGGTATAGCACTCACATCCATAATTCCAACATTGGACCATGAATCAATCATAAACTCTAGAAGCCCGCCTTATGACTGCATGAGGCTTTAGGGGGACATCCAGACATAAACCAAAACATTCCACGCTTGACCCCCCCAAAGACTCATGCACATCCCTTTATATAAAGGCATTTAGTCCATCTGCAAGAGTTGCCAAAGTCCTAACAGTTTCAGCACTGCTGAAAAGTCCAAGTCCCAACTCTCCTCAGAGTTGTAAGGCAAACTCTTAGTTGTAAGACTCTGTACAAACAAAAAGTTAAACACTTCCAACATTCAATGGCACAAGATAAACATTACCATTCCAAAAGGTACAAACAGGGGGATACAAAGAATTGGGACCAGAGCAAGTCAAACATTCAGCAGGACTAACATTAAGTCCTGTAGTTCCATGTTGAGCATCTGAAGTGATCTGTGACGCATTGTGAGCTCCAAGGGGCTTGCATAACTCCATCCCTATGGCACTTCTGGTGGTTACAGCTCCCACAGCTTCTCTCTCAGGCCTGCTTTGTTCCCTCCTTGCAGCTTTCCTTAGATGATCCACGTTCCTGGCTTTTCTAACCTTGTGAGGTGTCCACTACACTTTAGGTTCTCACCCACAGCTTCACACACTGCCCTCTCAGGGGCACACTGCCTGGCCTCCCAGGGCTTCTTAAGTCTGGGTGGAAACCTTGTTAACCTCAGGACTCTTGTATTCTGTATGCACCTAAAACCAGTGCCACGTGGATGATGCCAAGCTCTGCTGCCATCTGGAGCAGTAGCCAAGCTTTCCTCTCTCTTGGCCACAAGGCTTGAGTGCCTGAATTGCTGAGCACTCTAAATCCATTTCTGAGGAACAGATTGTCTATGCTGCCACCATTCTGGAACATGGCACTCTGCAGCTTCCTTCACAAAGCAAGGTCTTTCACTATTACAGGTTTGAGGCTGCAAAGGGTGGAGACTTGCTGCTCCTAGTGATGCCCTCAGGATATCTTTTCTATTCCCCTGTAACTTCTCAGCAATCAAAATCTCCTCAGCTCTATCTTGGCAGTCCACAGCTTTACTGGAGCTTCCTTTCTGGCCAAACTCACAACATTTTAAATCATCCTGCTGGGCTCTTTGCTTTTGATTTGCAACTTAAATTTGGCTAAAAGACCCCAACAATAGCCATGCCACTGCCTTAACATTCAACTGCCTTGAAATTTCTTCTGCCAGATTCATTAGTCCACCACCCTTCATCTTAGGCTCAGGCAAAGTCACTGGACACAAGCAAAATGCAGACAACCTTTCTGCTAAGCCACAACATACGTCATCTAGAGTCCAGCACCCAATGAAGTCCTTCTTCCCAGCAGAAACCTCCTGAGCCCAGTCTTTTCCAGCAGGATATCTATCAGCCTTCTGGTCTTTGAGCTCTGATCAGAATCTCCCAGACAGAACAGCCAGAAGTGCTCCAGCTCTACTCTTTCAGGTGACATCTCCAAACCTTTCCAAACACTTCCCACAAGCCATTTCCAAAGGCTCTTCAAACCACATAGTCTGGTGTAGTCACAGCAGCAACTTCATTTCTCTGGTACCAAACCCTGTCTTAGTTACTTTTCTCTTATTGCTGAGACGAAATACGTGATGCTCAAAATTAGGGAAGAAAAGGTTTATTTAGCTTGCTGTTTATGGAGGTTTCAGTCCATACTCAGCTGGCTCCAAGACAGAGTGGCACATGGCAGAGGGCAACAGCTCATGGCAGCAGAAGATAAAAAAGCAACAAGAGCAAAAGGGAGGACTGGTGGCAAAGAGCACCTCCTTCCCCCACTTACACTGTATGCAAACTACCCACCCCAGGGCAGGTGTAGCACTCACACCCATAATCCCAGCATTGAACCATGGATCAATCATAAACTCTAGAAGCCTGCCCCATGACTGCATTAGGCTTTGGGGGGACATCCAGACACATACCATAACAGTTTCCATGATATCCCATTACTGAAGGAAAGGGAACTAATATTAACTTGTTTGTTACTGTGGACTAATGGCCCTAACTTTAATAGTGCTCATATTATAACAATATTCACATTGTTTCATTCCTATGGAAACAGACACAGAGGGGTTTCATGTCCACAGTCATGTCACAGATCTAGGCAGGTGTGCATGAATAAAGAATCTCTATTTCTTTCATCACCACACCCTTCTGTCTCCTATTTTTCTAAGGTGCTAAACACATCATTTGGTGTATCAAGAGGTTGGGAAGACAGAAAAGGAAGAGAATACTACATAAGAATTATGTGTGGCTTGAATTCTTAGGCAAGGAATTCTGTGTGAAGTGGTGCTCTCATCAAGCACAATAGAGCATGATGTTATTGCTTGGATTTTATAAAACATAAAGAATAATTAATTGTACTAGAATAATACTAATATACAGCAAAGAGCATATAAATAATAAATAATGACCATATTTATTTAAAAGGTCTTATAAAAGATTCTGTATTTTCAAGGCTGGTTTTTAATCCCATTTTAAATTCCCAGAAGAACATGCCCAATAGAGCCACAATTGTAAGCTAATATAGAATAGCTCAAGAGTAGTACACATACACTTCTACAGAAACACAGGGACTCACAGAGCAGGTAGATGTCTCCACAGGCATGATCTCAAAACCACACATAAGTAAATAGTTACCAACTGGGGAATCACCTATGGTCTGGCTCACTCCACATTAGCTAAGAAACTTTGGGGAGGCCTTTAAGAAAGAATAAGATCAAAATATCAATGTAGCTTGAAAAAAAAAAACCTATCATCAGCCTACACACTTAGGAACTGCCTTGGCACTACACTCATGCCAGTTATTTTAGTTTAAGCCACTCCACAGAAGTGGGTCGTTCTGCGGAATCCTGTTTTGTTCATCACTTACCCAGCTGGTTGGCCTGGCTTTGAGGAAGGTGTTCTCCAGTGCAAGACTGCATTGTTCAGAGTTCATTCCATACAAGACCTGAGGAAATTAGCTGGGAATTGTGGCCAGGCTACTGGTTTTTGTTTACACCTTGTTTCTTGCCCTTCTCTGCTCCTGAGGATGGTTAGGGCCACATAGAGTTGTTACAAGGTGAAATAGGAAATCTCTAAAATGTATCTACATGTATTTTTCTTACAAATGAAAGACACTGTCTAGAAATCTCCTAAAATATCTTTGCTTAAAATTATTATAAAATTGCGCTACACAAAATTTTTACCCTCTTATTTTCTAAAATTAAAAAATAAGGTTGTATTCTGGCATTTATCATACTGATCTTCCAGAATAAATATTCAAGTGATTATAATTTTATAATAACCATTATATATGAAATCATTTCAAGTAATAGCAGATCAAATTTAACTTTATTTTCCCCACAAGTTTACCCTCCAGCAACATTTAATTGACTGGTCTCAAATGTATTAACATCATTCACATATCTATAATTATATAGCTATAATTATAGTTTATTTTTGTGTATTTTACCTATGGCAGAATCTGTGGGATCAGATCCTATTTCACTAGGTGCAGGCAGTGGCTTAATCATTCAATATAATATTTTATATACACATATAAATGCATTATCCACACTAAATTGAATGTATTGGCTATTACTGTGAAAATACTTTGTAATCAAGTTTCTTCTAAAGTAATAATAGATACTAATAAGCAATAAGCATTTATGAAGTGTGATGGAAAAACATAATAAATATTTAAATTTTAAAAATTACACACAATGCCATGAATCCCTATTGAAATATTCCCCTCACTTCAAACTCACTAAGCCCATCATCCTTGCTATTTTCTGCAGCAACTCTGGAAGTCTTCTCTCCTCAGAGTCCTCAGTTACACTGTCCTGGCTGTCTCGGTATCCTAAATGGAGTCGAAATATTTCTCTTTCATGGTCATTTGGATGTTGAGGAAGAGCAAGAAGTTGCATGGCAGCAGATCTGGTGAGTACGGAGACTGAAGACACAGAACCACATTCCAGTGAGGCTTCCTTTCTGCGGGATGGCACTTGGCAAGAGCATTCATTGTATTTTTTTCTCACTTTGTTAAGGTCCTGCTGAAAGAGGACTTCCAGATCTGTCTTTTAGTGAAACAACTTTTCACTTTAACATCCACCAGATATAGTGGTCCAGTCACCCCTTGTATTACTGCATCAGCCTCTGTGCACTGGCTGAAGATCAGGTGGTGGCCTGGTGTTGGTGGGGGGTCTCCTTCTGTTTGCTGGCTCCATCCTGTGTCCATGAGTCACTGGGCTAACTAATAGAAGCTGGGCTCACAGCACCCACCCTGGAATCATGTAGCTCTTGTCTCCTCTGTGTGTCTGCCATCTTGCTTGGAGCTCCAGGCTGGGCAGGGCATTGCTGCTCCAGCAAAGGCCCAAAATCAGGAGGAGGAAGACCTGGGGCCTCATGAGACCTAAGCTGAACTGTGACTCCATGTTGCTTCTTTCTTCTTCTCATTCTGTTAACCACAATAAGTCACGTGTCCAAATCCAAGTGAAAGGTGGGAAAAGGGTCACCTCCCCATTCCTGGGAGGAGCTGTGATATTCCATGCAAAAGTACAGATACAGAAATAGGTGCACAGTTTCTTCCCTTTTCATATCTATTGTACCTTTCAATTTTATTTACTATTTCAGGTTCTTACACTAGGGAGACAATATGATGTTTATATATGTGAGTCTGATTTATTTCACTTACGAATGTGGTCTCTTTTATTTACCTATAAAAGCCTCTAATTTGTCTTTCTTTATAGCTGAGTAGTACTCCGTTGTGCAAAAATACCACATCTTTTTTATCCATTCCTTGGTTGATGGACATTTGTGTTGTTGCCAAGATTTAGCTATCACAAATTGTGCTGTTATAAACATGGGTGCATGTGTATTACTGTGGTATGATATTTTCAGTTCTTCTAGGAAAATACCCAAAAGAGGAGTAGCTGGATCTAATGGAACCTCTAATCCTAGTTTTCTGAGGAATCTTGGATGGAGGAAAGGAGGCAAAAAAGAAGGAAAAAAAAAATATATATATATATACACATACAGATAGCTAAGATAATTTTACTACTAATTCCTATTAGTTTATTGAAAGGAACAGTTAGTGCTTATACTGTTTGATCAGTTTTGCATGCCTGTATCTGGTAATCTGAGCAACTACTTTGAAGATAACAATAGGCAATATAATAACCATTGTTAATTTCCTATCATGTTGTTTTGAAATTCTGTATCACTTTTATTGTTTTTTTTCCTCTTTAAAATAAAAAGAAGAAAGAAGTGGGGCCAAGGATGCAGTCACCCATCCGTATTAGGAACTGATCAAACTCAAAATCTTCCCAGGATTTGACACTGCATTAGAGACTGATGAGCGTGTTCATCCACTCCCTAAGTTTAATAACGAATTTAGCACCTGCTGTGGCACTCACAGTTCTAGGTTCTGGACCAGGGAATGAGACACACAGTTTTCTACTCTTGCATAACTTATACTCTAACTGAGAAAAAAGAACCTTGCTGAGACTGACAGAGAAGGAGAGAGAGGGAGGATTGAAATATGAACAGCAGACCTCACACAACTCAGGGCACAGGACTTAACATTCCCCTGCCATGTTGGAACATTATTAGTCTACTGTGGGTAATGGCTGTGGGTTGGAGCCTCGGTTCTACCATGTAACCCTCCACATAACCTTGAGCCAATTATTACCCACTCTAGGATGTAATTTCTACAAATAGAAATTGTTTTTAAAAAGCATAACTGTTTTATTTGCCACATTGTGATTAGCAGTCATAACCGGATAATCTGATAATCATATACTCTGCAGTAGGAGGTATAGATATGACTCGGAGTTTCGCAGTCGTACTTGTATTTGCAAACAACTCAGGGTAATCTGGAGAAATTAACTTTTCTGTGCTTCAGTTTGTCACACTGTAGAATGGTACTAAGAACGCTCCCAGTGTGAAATATGGCTAAGAAATAGAAAATAGAAGTAAAGAATTGCACTGATTTCCAGTGACCTAACGTTGCTAATAATAATTTCCCAGTTGCTGTGATTAAATTTCAGTTACCTAGAGAGTGACAGTAAAGGTGTCCATTCACTGTTGAACACAAGCAGGCCTTCAAGTTGGAATAAAACATTTAAGAGCTCAAATAAAATAGAACTTCCCTTAGTAACTCAGTTTAGTAATTGTTCTAATTATTTGTTAGTCTAGTAAACAGATGGACTTTAATAAAGATGTAAATATCTCCACAGAAGGACAACCAGAGGATCATTCTTTTGGTTTCAAGCAGAGACTGAGACCAAGGTTTGGTAATTCTGTCCCACTCTCAGCCACTGCCAATTGGATTTGAGGTAAGTTTTTACTTACCCTTCTCTTTGCTCAAATTCTACCAATAGGAACACTAAAGGAAAATAAGGTTATTGTAAGCACAAAATGTGAGCAAAATATGTAGTGTTAAGCACAGAGCTTGACACACAAGTGTGCAAAACATATTACTCACATGTACTTACTATTTTGTCTAAATCTTGGGGAAAACCTGCCAAAAGTCCAAGTAGAGAGTAATAATAGTAGCTGACACTTCTTGGAGCTTCCTAGGTGCCACATGAAATACTCAGCACTTTATGAAGATTATCTTAGTAAATCTTCACAAGAGCCTCATGGGAATTCTGTGGACTGAATGTTACAGATGTTTCTTCGAGAATTTCCCTGCATGGCCCACTGGCCACCAGCCAGCAAGGGGCAGAGGCAGGCATCCGCTACTCATCAGAAGCTTGTGCCTTAGCGCTTGTTTCTGGCCATCCACAGCGCACTGCTCCGCATTCCCTTCAAAAGGGAAGTGACACAGGTGAGCAAAAAGAGTGGTGAAGATGGTAAGAGATGATTTCCAGATAGGCATTTAGTTATATACATATATATATAACTTAGTTATATATAATTTGGT
>NW_004955423.1:22966263-22999629 GCF_000276665.1 Chinchilla lanigera
ATTGTTAATTTCCTACCACTTTGTTTGTAACTCTGTATTGTCTGTACTGCTCTTTTGCTATTTTGTAAAATGTTGTCTATCTGTTAATGTTTTCCTCCTTTTATTTTTAAATTAAAAAAAAACAAATTTCACATGACCCTATTGATACTTCGGTTAAGATACATGGTAAATCAAATAATTTCAGAAAAGCTTTGCTTATGGGAGGTTTATTAATAACTATGAATAGATTACAATTTACCTGTTGGGTGTGGTGGTGCATGCCTGTAATCCCAGCACTCAGGAGGCTGAGGCGGGAGGATGGTTGTGGGTTTGAGACCAGCCCGGGCTACAAAGTGAGCTCAAGGCCAGCCTGAACTGCATAGTGAGACCCTGTCTCAAAAAGATAAAAAAAAAAAAAATACAATTTATGTAATTAATTTGTGTACTCAATAAATATTTATTGAGTTATTACCATGTACAAGCCAGTGCTAGGATATAGCAGTGAACCAAACACAATATCTATTCTAAAGGAGCTTAAAGTCCAGATTGGAGTGTAGCTAAATAATCAAGAAACTACAATTCACTGTGATAAGTGAGGTGTTAGGGAGAGTGCAGGAATGCAAACAACAGGCATCGTGTATGAGCATGGGCTGAAGGAAGCTGAGACCTAAAGGATGACTATGAATTAGGCAAGCAAATTATGATTGGCTTTGAAGCCATATTAATGAAAAGAATATGACTGATATTTACATTCTGATAATAATAAAAACAGGTGTTTTTCATACTCTGTGTCAGTCTTTGTCTTATTTTGTTGTATTAGCCAGAGTTCTCCAAAGAAAAAGAATAAACAGTGTGTGTGTGTGTATGTGTGTGTGTGTGTGTGTGTGTGTATGTGTGTGTGTGTGTGTGTGTGTGTGGAGAGATTTTCTATAAGGAATTCACTCATGAAACTATGTAGAATGGCAAGTTCAAATCTGCAGATTGGGGTTGGC
The DNA here is from genome assembly GCF_000276665.1 of Chinchilla lanigera. Lineage (NCBI taxonomy): Eukaryota > Metazoa > Chordata > Mammalia > Rodentia > Chinchillidae > Chinchilla > Chinchilla lanigera. Next base: position 22,967,235 of record NW_004955423.1, read on the forward strand.
AGCCTCTCCACTAAAGACAGCCAATAGTGCAATGCAAGCTGAAGGCCACCACGAGTAGATCCAGGACAGCCAGGACTGCAGGAATAAGGCTTTCTGGTCTACTAAAGCCTTACATGATTGAATGGGACCCACAAACGTTATGAAGGATGATCTGATGTTCTCCACTGATTAAAATGCTAATCATACCTAATGTGAATACCTACCAATTTAAATGTTTGAGCAAACACACATACACCTTGTGACCCAGTCAAGTTGGCACACAACAGTAATCATCACCTGCATATAAATCAATATCATCATCTCCACCATCTGTGAAATTGGTACAATTATGGTCATCTCTCTTTAAAAATATGTAGATATTTTCTAGATAAATAAATAGACACAAAGACTTCAAGCTGAAGGAGAACTGTAAGTAAAGATACAGAGATATAAGACATTAGTAGTGATGATGGCCCAAGTATGGTGTGAATGTGAGGTGGTGATACTGTGAGGAGAAAAGGAGAAAGCACCAGAGGAACCAGCATTGGGGACCTCTGCACTTACTGTTCCTCTGCCTGGAGAGTTGGCCCAGGTCTCGACTTAAGCAGTACCTTGCCCATCTTCAGGCCTTTGTTCAAAGTTCTTTTTTATAGCGAAGCTTCCCTGGACCACCCTGACTTATCCCATTTTCTACTCTATTTTTCTTTATGTGCTTATTATCGGCTGACAAACTGTATAGTTTGCTTATTTACCTTGCTCGTTGCCTACCTTTCCCCTTTAGAATATAATCTTCTTGTGCTCAGCAACTTTCTGTTGTCTTCTGAATCCCCATCACATAGACTAGATCCCCACCACATAGCCAGAGAAGGCACTCATTAAGTAATAGTGAATGACACACTTGCTTCTATCCTCATTTTTGTAAACTTGGAAACTGAGGCACAAATTGATAAAATTAGTAAGTTGTTTGGATTCTTCAGCTTTCTATTACTGTGACAAAATGCCTGAAGATATCAACTTTAAGGAGGAAAAACCACTTGGCTCACAGTTTCAGAGAATTTAGTCCATGGTCTGCCAATTCCATTGTTTCTGAGTCTGTGGTGAGGTAATCCATTGTGACAGGAAGGTCTGGAAAAGGAAAGCTGGTCGCCTTGGGGTGGCTAGAAGAAAAGAGAGAGAGAGAGAAGACGGGGCCCAACAAGACACCTCCTTCCCAGGTACCCCAGAAAGGCCCACTCCCTTCAGCTGGGCCCCACCTCTTAAATTGGTGTCACCTCCCAGTAGTCCAAAAGATTATGACCCCATCAGTGGATTAATTCACTGATTAAAGCAGATGTGTGGTGACTCAATCACCTTCCCAAACCCACCTCCACTGCACTGGTGAGCAAGCTTTAAGCATGTGAACCAGTAGGGAACATTCTATATCCAAATCCAAATCTTAATACAGCAGGTAGTCAGACACAAGCTGGAGCTCGATGAATGGCCACTGGGCCTGAGAGACAATGATCTCAACTTCCTGAGCTTGCAGTCTCAATTTCTTGAGAGGGGCTTGTGAGACCCTTCCACGTACCCTGCCTGAACATCTGCCTAAGCCTGGGGTCAGTATATGTGACCTAGGGGACTAAAGCCCCAGACTAACCCCCTTAGATCCTATCTGACCCAATTCAACTTCACTTACCTAAATGTGCATTGTGGCATTGCCTTCCCTTGTTAGGGACAGCCGCCCTGTTCATCTCAGCTAAGTCCATGAAGTTTGAAAGCTTCCCCTCACCCTTTTGGAGAAGGAGAATGGAATCAGTGGGTGTATGCAGAGCTTTGTGGGGAAGGCAAAGGGATGGAAAATCAAGAAATTATGTACATACACCAATTTCCCAAAACAAGTGCAACTATTGTACACAAACATTAACTAACTTAACAGCAAAGAGCTTCTAAAGTAGAATATTAATTAGAAGAAAGCACAATTAATGTTGCTAGTAACAACCCTCAACCATTCCCCCAAATTGTAGGAAAACAAGAGATACCAAACCTGTCCTGTGGCACTCTGCCTCTACTGAGTTGTCTTCCAGGAGCTCTCCCAGTTGTACTTGCTTCACCCTCGGTAGAGAGACTTGTAAGCCTGTGGCCTCCTGACTCTGAGCTCCTCTCTGTGGACCTCTTCACAGATCTTCTTGGGAAGGATCCAAGAACTGAGACGCTCTCCACAGCACAGTGCACATGCAACACAGATCACCAGCTCAGCCCAGGCAGATCCCAAATCTGGCAAAATTAGCACAGAACATTTTATATTTTTAATCACTCTTTGTATTTGACAGGAGGACAGCAGTCACCAAGAAAACACTCAAATGAAAGGAAGAGACAAGGCATGCTCTGCACACACGCTTAGCACATGTGTGCAGATCCCAACCCATGAGAGTGCAAGAGATGAAAGATCCAGAATTGACGCACTAGAGGAAATACGGAGACTGAGGAGTAAATGCTGGGACACAGTACTTAAGCAAGATGAGGAAGAAACAGAGAAGGAAGAATATCAGTAGAGAATACCGTCATGTTAATAAATCCAAGGAGAAATGGCTCTTCAAATGATCTCAACAGTCTCAACCATTGCAGTGAGATCACTAAAAATAATAAGTGAACAAAATGCATTTCTTTTGGCAACAAAAAGAACCTGGTTGGAGAAAATAGACAGCAATACAGTGGAAGATGAGCAATATTACTAAGTATATGTCTAAGGAAAGAAAGACAATCGAGTGTGGTGGGTGTGGTGACAAAAGCCTGTATTCCCAGAACTCTGGGAAGCTGAGGCAGGAGGATTTCAAGTTTAAGCCCAGCCTAAACAACTTAGAAAATTAGGAAACCCCATTTCAAATTTTTTTTTAAAAAGGCTGGGGATGTGTTCAGTGTGGAAGCCCTGGGTTCAGTCCAGAGTATTGTCAATAACTAAATAAATAAATACATAAATAAATGCTGGGGATGCAGTTCAATGGAAAGGCTCTGTGTTCAATCCCCTGTGCCACAGAAAAGGAAATTACAAGAAAAAAGTTTATCAGTCAGCTTTCCCGTCAATGGGACAAAATCCCAACACTCACAACTGAAAGGACAGGTTTATTTTAACTCACCATTTCATTGGGGTTAGTCCATTGCAAACCAGTTTACTACACGGCGGGGTGGATGCTGTTAGCAGTGCACACCTGATCACTTTATGATGAGTGGGAAGCAGAGAGAGAAATGGAAAGATGGGGACAGGAACACACCCGTCCAGGTCAGGCTGTCAATGACGCCACCAAGGCCCTACCTCCTAACAGCACATCCAGCTCTGAATGCCTCAGTGGATGAATCCACTGATAAACACAGCACCTCCCCATCCAACCGACTTCTGAACATGAGATCTCAGGGAGACATTTTAGACCTAAACCGTAACATCCCACCCTAGCTTTCAAAAGATTTCTGTCCAACTCATTGAACAAAATGCACTTAACCCATCTCTAAGAGTTACAAAAGACCTAACAGTGCCAGCAACACTGAAGTCTAAATCCAAAGCATCCTTGGAAACTCAAGGCAAACTCTTAGCTATGAGCCTTCCTTGAAAAACATAAAGTTAAATATTCCCAACATATAATGGCACAGGTTAAACATTTCCATTCTATGAGGAAGAAATAGAGAACAAAAAAAAAAAGAATAGGACTATAGCAAGACCCATCAGTACAACCATTAGCTCTGTAGCTCCATGTTTAGTACCCAGGAAGTGCTGTGGTACAACATAAACTCCAAAGATTTTGGGCAGACCTGTCCTTGTGCCTTTGCCAGGTAGAGCTCCTCTCACTGTCTGTGGCATTCCTTGGCAGAAGACCCACAGTCATGGATCTCCAACATCCTGAAGTCTTCACTGCACCATGAACATGGCACTTCCACGACACAAATACATGAAACTTTTGGGAGACATTTAGACATTAACAGAAAATGATAGTGCAAATTCTAGAGGGTGCTGAAAGCCAGATTGGAGGATAAAGAGCCCAGGTAGAGGCCTCAGCATCGCTCAGAGAAGGGCAGCAATGTGTGTGGCCATAGGACAGTGTGGCTGAGGACTGTCCTAGCTTTGGTCCCGGCTTTCCCAATAGGATAGCCATTCATCTTTACCCTAGTAATTTCTATATTAGTCAACCAGGGTTCTCATAAAATACCACACACAGTGATTTCAGCAACAGGAGTTTGTTCTGGAGGCTGAGAAATACAAGAGCAAGGTACCAGTCAGTTCTGTGTCCCAGTGAGAGATCCCCTCCTGTTTGCAAATGCCACCTTCCCACTGTAGCCTCACATGGTGGACAGAGGAATTGGAATTAAGTTCTCTGGTGTCTCCTTATGAAACTTAATTCCACCAGAAGAGCCCATTCTCATCACTTCATCTAAATCTAATGACCTCCAAGATCCCATCTTCAAATAGCATCACATGGTGGGGAAAAAATTCCAACCTGTGACTATTTTTAGTGGGAGATAATTTAGTTTGTAGCACTTTTCTGTGTCCTTATGTGTAAAATGTGACTAACAATACCTACTTCAAAGATTTTCAAAGTCCCTGTCATAGAGAATGAGATTTAAAAAAAGAAGAAGAAGAAAAAAAAAAAAAATATATATATATATATATATGTCTTTTGGGAGTGGAAGAGACATAACCATGATGAGTATAATAAATGAGTTTATGACTTTTGGGTTGAGAGATTGAACTATTTTAGGTAGAAGCCTTAATGTGCTTAGTGAAGTTGGAGGCAACGTCACAAGTTCCAGTAGTAGAGAACATCTTGAATACAGAGCACAAGAGACGTTTGAGAGAGCATTTATATGGAAAGGGAAAGGAATTCTAAATGTTGTTGAAAAAAAGCAGCTGATCTTGAAAAATTCCTTCAGCACAGCTAAAAATCAACCAGAAGCCTCTAAATCCAATGCTTCCCCTTTCCAGTAAGAAAAGGATCCAAGCATTGACCTTGGGAAGCATAGCAGGTCTCATTATCCTCTATCAAATGATTTGGGGTGGTCATTTAACCTAACCAACCTCAGTAGCCTCATAATTACAAGGAGTGAACACATTAGCAGACATACTCTGTGCCGGGCACTGATCTAAGCTTTTTTATGTGTAAATGTCTTGAATTCCTGCAGTAGCATTCTAAAGTCTCATCATTATCTCTATTTTTCAGCTGAAGACACACAGGCCATCAACAGGAGCAGCCTGGCAGCTGAGCTTCATTTCTGATGTCCAGAAGGAGTCCAGAGACGGAATAGTTGAGCTCAGGCTGACTATGCCATTGCCATACTGGCCTCTGTGCTTAATGGATTAAAGCTGGGCTCTCTCTATAAGATTGAATATAAATTAGATAGAAACATAATTATTGAGGTTGTTGTGTGAGCCTCCGGTCCCTCCCTCATCACCATAACCTCCAGGCAGGGTACAATCCCCAATACTCAAATACTGGGTAGCACAAACGATTACAAACTTTCTTCAAATCCTACCCGAAGCTCTCATCCCCACACAAAACCCCCTAATATTTGACTCTCAGACCCCCGCTAAAAGTATAAAAATATGAATTTGTTTGCTGTTAAAGTCTATGGATGTTGAAGCTTTCTGACATTCAGGCAGTTAACCCTCCTGTTGAAAGCCCTCACCACAACAGCCTGAGGCACAGTCAAAAGAAATGTCAGTGATGCCCAAAATGCCCAAGAGAATAAATGGGCTTCTCTCCAAGGCCCCGGGAAAGAGCAAGTTGAGCTTAGTAAAACACAGCAGGAATCTTGTCACTGTCTGCAGTATCCGCTGCAGGGACATTCGCACCGTCATGTTTCAGAGGGAGCTCTTCGGGTCGTCATCCTTCTGCCCTCCTAAATACTAACAGAAAATCACAAAATGAGGCAGAAGTGAAAAAAATGTGGAGGCGGGATTTTGCTTTCCATTTTCACAGCGTATTGCTAAGATTGCTGGGGGTTTCTCCCCCACCCACCAACACGCACGCACGTACCCGCACACACACACGTGCCCAGGGAAACTTTTAAAAATAATCAGCCAGTGATGCAGTAAAAAACCGACTGCTGGGTGGAAACTGCTAATTTACAAGTGAAACTAAAGAGCCAACTCAACTTTACTAGACCCTGCGCAGGAAGATGTTTGAAAATCCACGCCGTCGCTGGATACCCAGCCTACCGCAGAGTGCAGGCGCAGGATTCTGTCTAAAATCTCATAATGACGTACAAAGCGGGTGGTCATCTGAGCCTGCTTCACCAAGCACATCTTGAGAAAACCAAAGTTTGTGAACCTTATGTTGAGATGACCACACTGTTTGGAGATGTGGAAGGATTTTCTCCCTTAAAGCAGCTGTAGAAAAGTGCACATATCTATCTGAAGATACGGTTCAGTAAAACCATGTTTCTTTAAAATTTTGACAAGCAGATTTAGGGCTTAAAATATGTATTTTTAACTCCACGTATGGCAAAACATTCCTTCAGTGTATTTGGTACTCTTCTGGGAAAAGGAAATATCTAACATGGTATCAAGAACTGTATCAATATAGAACATAAAAATATACAAGTGGACAAAATAAAAGCACACGTCAGACAGCACTGAAATAGGATAACCCTGATCCGCCTGGTGGAAGGAATTTTCTTAGCTTACATTCATGTCAATTTAACTCAAAATAGAAAACAGTACCAGTTTAAAGATGAAATACATTGCTTTCTTTTTTGAAAGCCAGATAAGCCAAAGTGTAACCGGACCTATAAGACAATTTGTTGGTTTCTAGAGAACCTCCGCTATTTTGGACCATGACAGGCAGCTGGTGTTGCCATGCAAAGCAGGTTTGAGTTCATTATTTGGGAAGAGAAGCTGCCAAGAACAATTCAAGGTGCTTTAATAGAAAGCGTTGGCTATCACATTATCTATGCACCATTTTGGTGCCCAGGGCAGCTTGTGCAAAGCCGTTGCAGTCAGTAAAAATAAGGACATGGCACTCTTAGGGCAGTGTCAAACCCTGAAATTTATTTTGCTACCTCATTGGAAAATGACCCTTTTTCTTTGATGCTTACTATAATCAGATGGAATGAAGTAGCAGGAACCACATTACTCCCTGTTTCTTTCAAGAGTTTTAGCCCAAGGGCCACACTGGCTAAATCTGAGGCCCGTCTGCCACTCGATAGCTGTGTGAACTCAGACAAGTTGCTCCCTGCCTTCTCATCTCAGTTTCTCACTTTTGAAAGGGGCCTGAGACAGTCCCCACAGGATGGAGCTTGTGTAAAAACTACACAGACTGACATCTGAAAGCGCTTAAACCAGTATGTAGCATACGGCATATGTTTAATGTGTTAGTTGATATGACTGGTATTCCCTACATGGGCTAAATATGTCCTCTTTGTATGCTTTCATGCTTGCCCAAAGCATCAAATTTCAGCACTGTTCATGAAAGTGAACCTCTCAAGCTCCAGCACCATTGTACTTCACAGGCTCTGGGTCTCCTTGGGGTTGGTTTGCCTCCATCCTCTTCTTTCCCTCCCAAATGTGACTTCCATCTGTTTCCGGTCTGGTGAATCATGTCGTTATCACCAACCATCCAAGCAATGGTTTTCATAATCAGTCTGTATGTATGAAGAACTTATTATGTGTTTAACTAACTCTGTTAAAGAGCCTGTGGTGAGCAAGACAGACTGCATCTCTGACCTCATGAACCTTGCACGCTTGTAGGGACATCGGTATTATACCAATATAAACAACTATGACTGAGATTTGAATAACCAAATGAGGTGCACAGTGGGACTGTGAAATGGAAATACCTAAGTGACTTTATTCACTGGAAAGATATTTTCCGGCCCTCTTCCAGGTGTCAGTGCACAGAAAGAACAAAAGTTCATGCCTTTGGAAAATCTTCACTATATGTAGATAATAAAGAAGGAGAGAAAAAGAAAGAGAAAGAGACAAAGCGAGGACTGTGTGGATGGAAGGAAATGCTAATAGGAGAGGGGGACATTTTGTACAGATTACTCAAAAAATTACCTCCTGTATAGTGTCACATTTGAGCAGAGAAAAAGTAAATAATAATTGACAGATGCAGGGAGACTCTACTAGAGGACCACAGCAAGGGCAACAGCCCTGAGTCAGAAGGATGCTTGGCATTCTGAAAAAAAATGAAGAGGATGAAGCAGAGCCAGCGGAGGTGGGAGGTGGGAGTGGATGGAGAGGAAGTCAGGGAGATAGAAGCAGCCAGGACTCACAGGTGATGGGCTGAACAAGTGATCGGTGTGGAAAGCTGACATATTAATCTCCAGGAAGAGACCATGGTAGCAGTGGAGCTGTGGAAAGTGACTGGGCTTTAGATCTACTTCAAAAGCAGAGCTGATCAGACTTAATGAATGTGCTGACAGTGACCAGCACGAGAGATAGCAAGGATGACTCTGAGAATTTTGGTCTCAGCAACTGGAAGAAAGTCTGGAATAAGATTTTCACAGTGCCCTTGTCCCTGGGTGAGGTTGGTGTCAGGATAAACGTGAGATACGGAAGTCAGATCTGGGCAGAAAACGGCAGGAAACACGATGGGGAGAGAACAGGAGCCAGAGCTTTGCACTTTGATGTGCTGGGGTGAGGTGACTCTCGGACATTCAGGTTTTGCAGTGGTGAAGACACACTCAAGCCATGGCCTGTGGGTGAACAAGGATAAGAAGTGGGGGAGGACAACACCAGAGCAGTGGGCTATGGTGTGGTCTGCACGGCACGGAGTACAGTTTTGCAATCAGGAGCAATAGCGAGCTCTTGGGGTGAGCGAGCCTCACAAGTGGGCTTGAACTTCTATACTTGCAGGCTGCACACTCTACAGAGACATCAGTAATGACTCTCTGAGCTTCCAGGACAACTACTGTTTTAGAAAGAGGGTGCAGTATAATGCAAGAGGGCTCCCAGGCCACTATTTTCCCTGAGTGGCTATGGAAGGCAAACAGCTCTGATACGTTTTTCCCTGAGCCAGGCCTGGATTCATAGGGATTCCTGGGAGAAGCTGACTTTAACCATTCCCAAAGGACTGACAGGTCTAACAGGTGGCGCAGTGCAGGATGGCACAGTGTCCACCCTTGCTTCAAATGCTCTGTCCCTTTATCTCTGTCCCTTTGTCTCCGTCCCTTTATCTCTAACTCATGGTTACAGAACAACTCACTCATGGAGTTGAACTTTTAACATCTTCAGGAGAACTTTGAGATTTACCCATCCAGTTAGAAAGTTTCTTCCTCAGAATATCACACTAGTGGTACTTATTTGTGCAAGAGGTGATAAAAATTCATTGAGAATGTTTAAATAAAAAATTTATTACAGTACAAAGTGCAGTGGCATGAATACTCCGCAAAGTCCTCCCTCGTGCTTCCAATACATATATCCCATCGTTCCTGCCCCTTCCTGAAGCACTTCCGGAAGTCCTCTTTCATGAGCACCTGTATGAGGTGTGAAAATAGTAGACAGGTCATAAAACATCACAGTGTGTCCTCACCCACCGTCTCCACCAGACCTGGCATTCCACAACTCCTGGCTCTTCCCCAGAAGCATGGTGATCATGGAAGATCAAAGCTATGACTCTCTTCAGGACACAGAAGCAGCCAAGACAACACAACTAAAGACCCTCAGGAAGGAAGGGATTCCGGACCTGCTTTAGAAAGTGGCAAGAATGAAGGCATAAGTACACTTAAAGAGAGAAGTATTTTGACTGTGATTCATGGGAATGTCGTTTACCGTGATAATTTTTTTAATTTAAACATTAAGTGTATTTTTGTCACATCTAGTCCATATATTCAGGTTTTGCATCCCCCAAGCTTTTGTGTTTCATACAAGCAGTGCCCCCACTAACACATCAGTAAAGGACATGTGAGCGCATGGCTCTCCCAGACACTACATGGGTGTCAGAAGTGCAGTGCTCTGTGAAGCATAATCCTGACCTCCAGGGAAATTTTAGTTCATTGAAGAAAATAAAGAGATGAAAAAATGTAATGATTGATGGGCATCAGGAGGCCCGAAGAGACCCACCCACCTATAGTAGAGACAATGGCGGTAGGTGAGGCCTTTGGGAGAAGGATACAGGGCATGGGCAGAGCAGAGCATAAAGGGGACAATTCCAGCGGGGGTTGGAAGAGAGAGAGGAAGATGGCAAGGGAAGCAAATGGAGATTACCCTTGTAAACTGCTGCTGATGATGATGATGATTATGATGGAGTGTAATGCATGTGCATGTGGAGGGAATGACTGGATCAAACTGAGTGCTTCATTCAGTCTAAGCAAATACTCTACCACTGATCCACACCTTCAACTCTAAGACTGACTACATTCTTTTCTCAGGCCATGTCAGCTATGAACAATTGTAAGCAGGAGAATGCCACGAGTTTTAGTTTCAACAAGCATACTTCTATTGTAAATAAAGGGCTTGGCTTGGAAAATAAGACTAGAAGCCAAGATAAGATTAAGAACAAGGAGCTGATGTTTGCTCTGTGGTTGGGGGGTTGCACCTGGTGTGAGGATGAGGAGGCAAGGTAAAAGTAGCAGAAGTCAGAACTGTTGTACTGGAATGATGGAAGAGGAAAATACAGTAGAATGAGGTCATTAAATGTGGGTAGGAAGCCAGAGGGTGACTAGGTCCTGGGAGACATCCGTTTTTGACAAATTATGTCAAAGATAGCATCATTCACCAAGATGCAGGACAAAGGATAAAAAGAGAATTTATGGGGTCCAAGCTCCCAGTGGATCTAAGTTTCCAGACTTCTCAGGAATCTTTCCAATGACAAAATTTCATATAGGCAGGACTGGTGACAGTCTTTTCCTTTGTGAATGGTGTCCCTCAAAAATACTTACACTGAAGCCCTACCCTAGAGAAGGTCAAGATGTAACTGCATTTGGAGATAGGTAGAAAGTTTAAGAGGTGATTAAATTAACATGGGGCCATGAGGGTGGGTCCTAATCCAATTCCACCAGTGTTCTGATAAGAGGAAGAAAGTTGGATACACTGACCCCAGAGATGTGCATACAGAGGAAAAACCACATGAAGACAGAGCATATAGCACTCTTCAATCTATATAGCCCTCAGAAGAAACCAACCCTGAGAACACCTTGATCGTGGACTTCTAGGCTGCAGAACCATTAGAAAATATTTTTCTGTTGTTGAAGTCATGCGGTTTGTGGTATTTTGTTATAGCAATCCTAATGAACAGATGTATCCTCTGAACCGGTGCTTCTCAAATCCTACTGCACACAAGTCATCTCCTGAGAATCTCTTGTCACAGTGGAGGTTCTGCCTGGAAGGTTCAGGATGAAAGACAGAAATTCTATTTTTATATCAGCTTCCTATGTTGCCCATACAGATGTCAGGACCACACTCTGAATAGCGATCTCTAAATGAGTATTTCTCAAAATGCAGGACAGGGATTCCTTGTAGTCAAATCACCTGGAGTCCTTTCTAAGCAGGTAGATTTCTAAGTCCAGGCTTTCTAAGTCAAAAACTTCAGGTCAAATAATGGGCCCTAATGACACACATTTTCAACATGCTCTCTAAACAATTTCACGCACACCAAAATTTGAGAATCAGCTTCCGAAAGCATTCCTGACCATCACAGGCAAAATCAGTCATCGCTTGCTCATCTTTGCCTTGTCCTTTTTCCCTTGAAAACTGTGACGTGCTTTGAGGACACTGGCTCCTTCAGCAACACGACCCAGCCAGCGCCTTCTGGTGGAGAAACACTGCCTTTCTGATTCTGGAGGAAGAAGTCTTGTCAGGACTGACATTGGGGATCAAATTTTAAAGCAGCTCACAGATGCAAAAGTAATTTGGAGAGAACCTCCCAGGCTTTTAAGCAGCTGCTTTTGCATATGAATGGTGAAAGTTGAGGCAATAAAACATAGAGGGAAAAATGTAATAACACTGTGAGGTTTCTTTGGAGAAATGCAATTGGCTTCATTAAAGGAAACTTCACAACCTCCTGGAGGCTCGAAATTAAGGATGTCACCCCCAGACCCTAAGGCAACTCTGGACACAACTGTAACAGGTACAGTTTGCCTGCCAGCTGCATCCCTGTGCTGTGCTTTTTTATTTTAAATACTGTCTCACACCTGTTACCTGCTCTTTTCCAAGGTCTACATCTTTATGCCCAAGTCTCTCTCCTCCATCTGAGAACATAGCACCCCCAAGTGAATTGACCCCCGGTAGGGAGGGACAGGATGAAGCACAGAGGACCTGAGCTCCCCTGCCTCTTGGGAGACTGGGGTTCTACTCTTTCCCTTCTCCTGCCACATGGATACCTCTAGTTCAGTCATTTCTCTAACCCTTAGTTTTGCCACACATGAAATAAAGCTGAACTAGTTTATCTGTAAAGCCCCCTTGAGGCAAGAGATTAGGGCATGGCTTACTGGCTGGACAGGTGGATGTGACCTGTCAATCACTGAGATCTAGGACATATGTGCTGAAAACAGTTCCTAAGCCTTGAGACCAATCAGAATGTGCTGTCTTTAATTCTTCTAGTGTGAAATCAAGTGGGTTTTTGCAAGGACAAAGCTCAGGAATGGGGGTATGAAAGACAGTGCCATTAACCTTGTGGCCACTGTGAGCTTTCTCAGTGCCCTACTCTGTCTGCAGAGCATACTTCTTTTTGCAGCTTTAATATATAGAAAACTTCACTACCTTTTTCACATGTCTCATCCAATTCTTTGTTCAGGGACACTGAGAACCTGGAAAGAATCCCCAGCAAGAGCCTACAGAACCCCGGAACCTGCTAACACCCCCAGCCAGTAAAGTACGTTGGTTTTACAAATGAGTCAAAAAATGGAGGTTTGAGCCAATTGCTGAATTAATTTCCTATGAATTTCCCTGTAAACCTGAAAATTTCAACTCATATTGCCTCCATTTCTCATCAGTCAGAGTGGGCCAGAACTAACACTGGCAGACAGTCCTCGCTTTACCCTCCCAAGTCCTGACCGTGGTCTGCTTCCAGTCGACATCTGCCCATCCATGCCTCAGGACTGGTTGCTCTCTCCCAACTCACCTCACAGAAATGGGGCACAGGTACATGGGCTCGGCGATAGTCCAGAAACCTCACCAACCCAAACAAAAGAGAGCCCAGCTGTGGTCACTTAGTGCGGTGGAAATTCCTGGTGGCAGTACATGGACAAGGGACATGCTCAGAATCTCCTGCAGCTGGAATGACATGTTACTATACCCTTGGAGCATACTTAGGTAACAGCAAGCAAGGGCCATGTACCACAAACCCCATACTATACGTCCTCACTTAGTGATGAAGTCCGAGGTTGAGAGTTAGAATTTGGCTCAGATTCAGGCTCTTTTACTTCTCTCAGTGTTTATGTGACTACCTAGAGTCTCGGCTTCTGCTTTTGTAAAATGGAGTAATCCTCTCTTAGAATTAGATGGACATATAGCCATACATCCTAGCAGTATAAGGCAAAAATAGCATTAAATAAAAGAGAATGACATATAATTTCACCCATCATAAAAAAGACTAAGCTGGGCTTTTTATTCCAACACGTCAAATTCCTAGCACTGAGCTGACCTAAGCATAATAACTATTTCAGCAAAGAGGCATTTTAACACTTCAGAGACCATCCCCCACCTCAAAGTGCAAGCTTTGCCAAACAGAAGGTACAACTGAGAGCCTGGTGTGGACATTCTGTGCTCGGCTGTGTGTCTTCAACTGGGAGAGCAGTACTTTTCCTTTAATGAGCTCTTCCACACTCTGGGGACACTGGGGGACCGTTAGAATTTTCCTCTGCAAAGTGAACAAGGCTTGCGGTTCCATAGTAACCACAGCTGAATTATTCAAACCGAGAAGCTTACAAAATGGCAGTTTACCTAAGGATGTTTTTCACAGGCCCTTATGCTATAATCTGAATGAAAGGGCTTCTCATCCAGGTTGCTATTATTCCAGGAAAAAACATACTGCATATGTACACAAACAGACACGTGTATATACCCTATTTTCAGTCTTTTCCTAGTAGAGTACTATGAGGGGGGGAGGATATTTGGTAAGTGAGTAACGTTGCCTGCTAACTTCCCTGCCAATACTTGAGATAGTGCTGCAGGTTGAATTACAACACATTCGAGACATAACTAGAGAGAGAGAAAAAGTGTCATCAGCAGAATCCTTGATTACACTTGTTGTGACCGTCAGGAGCATACCTGGGGGCAAAGGACGATAGATTCACACTTTCCACTTCTGCTCTGCTAACATGGAAAAACATACCCATGGACCTCATGCACCGGACTCACCCAGAGATGTTTTGTTGTTGTTGTTGTTGTTACAGATTTGAAGGTTCTATCTCTAGAATTTCTCATTCTGTATGTCTGAGACAGAGCCCAGGATGCAGTATTCTTTTTAAAGCTTCTCTTGCATGTTGTGCAGTGAATAAGATTTGGCAGTCATTGCTTCCCTAATCAGGTTATGCATTGCACTGCCTGAACTAAGAATAACTTGCAGGTAAGGAAAAATTTTCTCTGAATCTACAAGGGTGCCATCAAAATATGTGGCTGAAACATGGGTGTGGGAGTGGATCCACAGGTCAATTTTCACATGAAATGCTAACAACCCCTCAAGTGCAATTCTTCAGATTTGAAATAACCAGAACTACATTTTCTGTATTACCTGATGAACCAGAATTTATTCCATTACAAAAAAAGGCAAAATATTAAGAATTAAGGACCTAAAAGGATTTCATGTTAAAGAACTCAACCCTCGTAGTGTAGCCTCCAGTTTTATTGTTCATTTTCAACTGCCATCATGTGGGAGCATTAATTCATTAGCAAGTTGACCCTAGGGCACTCCAAGACCCTGAATGTTCAAAGCGTTAGTGTGTTCACACCATTGTGCTGTTAGGTCTCCAATTTTAACACTCATTCTTGATGCCAAGAAACTTTGGACATTAGGCCTTCTACAATGCCCAGAACCAGAATGAAACTTCTTCACCCAGTTTCCTGAAATGTGTTTGACAAGTAAAGAGCTCAAAAACTAAGGGATTGGTTGTTTATTGGTGGTACAAAGAGAGCATGGATGCCTTTTGATAGAGATGGTGTTTTGCAGAGAATTGGCTCTGACAGAACAGAACGCTAGAGTAAGAGCACAAGGAGAGGTAATGAGTTTGACCTTGAAGAGCAGCTGCCGGGAATGTATAGCAGCCTCCATCTGAGTCACGTCCATGACACTTATTTACACAGGGAAGAGGAGGAAACATGGGTTAGACCGCAGGCAGCATAACTAGAATGAAGGGTTTCCTCATTACCTCTCAGCCACAAAAGACAGAGACGGCCTGTGTTAGACAGGCTCCCCTTCTGCACTGACTCCCACCAAAACAGCTGCATGAAGCAGCTGGTTCTATCCCTGTTTCCCAGTTGAGAACACTGATACTCTAAGGCAATGAGTCCTTTTTCCATAGCCAAAACACAAGCATCTGTAACCTGCTAAAGTGGGGTGATAACCTTCAGGTCCTCCAACTTCTTACTTGTTATTAACCATTTTTCTTTGGGCTCTGTTTCCAAATTATGATCATAAATTCGCTCTGCAACTGTTTAATGGTTTTCTCCTTCTGTAATCCATGGGTGCCATTAGGATAGGGACCTGGTCATTTTCACCCTGTACAGTTTATCTAGGATGCAGCACAATGTCTATCCCACAGGAGGCTTTCAATAAACGTGTCCTGAAGAATGAATGAATGAGTGAATAAATGAATGAATGGATAAATGAATGAAGGCTCAACTATTCCATAACTCATGTGTTCCCTCTCTGACATGCCGTTGTTGTCCAACCCATTCTCACCATGCAAACTCCAAATAATCCATCCAGGCTCAGTTCATCTTTATGAGCAGGAAGGTATAGAAAACTATCCAGATTTACTTTTCAATTTTCATTTGATATTTTCCGTATGGTGTAAACAAAGCTGTAAAGAAATACAAAGAGCTAGATAATATCTAACTTTCCTAGTAGGATGTCAAGCCATGAACCCCTATAGAGAACTACTTCATATGTATTAGGAAGCTAAGGACAGAACCCTCCTTGAGACAAAGGAATACCCTAATAGTTAAATCTTTCAGTCTTCCTCAGAAGGCCTTCATCTGGGGTTTATTACTTCCATCCCTCCCCCTTTTCCTCATCAAGATAAACTTGGACATGCATTTCTACCTACAAGTAATTTCTAATTTTTCTCCTTTATTTTTTAATATTCATACTAAAGATGATGCTCTTCCTCCTTTGTAGGGCTTCTAAATATCTCTTCCAGGCAGCAGCTAAGGAGTTTCCATGGCACGGCTCTCATTCATTTCAGGGTGAAGCTCTCCCCTTCCTACTGCAGCACTGTTGCTGTCCTCCGGAAAATGTTACGTGAGATTCCTCCACAGGAGGAGTCTACTTCTCTGTTTCAAGGACAGTACCTCTGTCCTTGTGCTTAGCTTGCAGACTTTGTACATTTTGATTTCCTACTCTGCTCCAGAATCAGTGGACAGAAGTACATTTGGGCATCGTGCTTGCTCTTTTTGGTTGATTACAAAGAGTGGCTAGCCCATCCCTCTGCCCAGGCTCCAGATGCTTGAAGAATAAAAATCTGGATAAGGACAGCAGAGCAGCCCAAAATTTGGCTTCACTGCTCTTCGCATTTTGCATGACATCATACAGATACAGCTCAGGTCTTCCATCCTTTGTGTTTCCTTGGTGGTTTGGAGATGCTAATTTTTACCTTTCTATTTTTAAATCACATACGTTCATATTTTCAAGTGCATTCTCTCAAGTTGGTTGCATAATTGAATGCTCTAATATGTGTTTGTACACAACATGTTCACAATTTAAAAGAGCACTGGGTGTGTGGAACAGTTGCTTAAATTCGGAGACAGCCATTCAAATCAATACAATATTATATGATCTGAACTGAGATAGTATGCATTTTGTAATATTTACTGGGAAAATTAGAAAATTGGAACTCTGGAACTCCCGGGAAATGATATATTCAAGAATCCTTAGGCAGAGCTTGGTGTACGTCAAGCTTTAAGATAGAGCCAACCTCTGTCCTTGAAGAGACGAGAGATGAAAAGTCAAACTAATCATTAACATACAATCTGATGTAAAAAGTAGAAAAAATTTCACATGTTCCTTAAATTAGCTGCTTCAAAATGAACAGGATCCTAGAGCTAAGCTGTTTCTCCAGTGATTTTATTTTTCCTTCCTTAACCAAATGTTTTCCTAGGAAGAAAGTATTCAAGTGGCAGAAAGGGGAAGATGGTTTAACCAACACTCTCTTTGTATTTTACAGATGTATCACACTATCAGTAAATACTCAGATCAGTTCAAGGCAAGGGAGTGGCAATAAACAAGATCACTGTGAAAAAGCTAAACAAAATGACTATAAATCTAAAAAAGAGAAAGTGTGAGCCTCAGAGGAAGAGAACTCCAAGCACTTCCAATTCTCCCAATGAAAACAACTGAGATGTGCTACACTGATGTGTCTTTGCACGGGGCTGTGCGGGGAGGAAGGGTGTGTGCACGTACAGGAAAGCCAGCCTGCCTGGGGGCGAGAGGAAAAAGGGACTCAGTCCTAAGATGATGAGAGAAAACAATACTTAATCTGTCATGAGGGTTCTAAAAAAGCCCAGCCATGGAAAAAGGAAAAAATAAAAATATCTGTGGCAGTACTGGACAGAGATGGGAATGAATCACGGGGAGAGGTAGAGAAAATGTTTCCATTGTCTCAGGCGAAGTATTATTTTTCCTTTAAGGTGTAAAATCTGTTAGAACATACACTTTTGAGTCCATGGTGTATGTTAAATCCCCTGTTTGTGACTGCGGGAGGAAGAGGGTAGAGGAAAGATTCCCCTCTCCGGATGCACCGCCGTTGGCAAAGCAAGCGCACGGTGATCCAGACCATTGGAGATGGAGGCGTTGAAGTCCGCTGAGGGTTTATAACCCTCCCTTGGTAATTAATTCCTCCAGCACTTTCAGCTACCCCTGAGCTTCACTGCCCAGCAGCTCTGCCTCCGGCCGAGAGCCCAGGAAGAAATGCTGTCTGTTTAACTCGCTGCTCACTTCTGCCCATCCTCCCAGGTCCACGGCAGCCTTTGTGTTCAAATCCTAATCTATTAAGCAAATTTGCAGTGGCTGATGATGTCAGTCTGGGAAAGCAAAGGACTGTGGGGAGAGGGAGGGAGTGACAGTGCAGAATCTCAGAAAAGTTCAACAGTCTTTCAACTGTCAACCTCCTTCTCAGAACATCACAAATGACAATCAGTTCCTGAGAAAGGGTGTAATTTCCCAAACCAGATAAAAAGACAATGCCAAGCTGCACGCTGCACTAAAATCTCAGGAGACTCTCTCTCTCTCTCTCTCTCTCTCTCTCTCTCTCTCTCTCTCTCTCTGTCTCTCTGTCTCTCTCTCTCTCTCCCCTCCGCTGCTGCCCTCCCCTGCCCTCCCCTTTCCTCTCCTCTCTCCTCTCCTCTGCTCTCTCTTCTCTGCTCAGAGGAGTTTGCTCTCATCAAGCTGCTGATGCTGTGAGGTGCAAGTGAATGAGCTGAAAAACAGCTGCTGGAGAGATTTTAATGGTGTTTCTTTGGAGGGTAGGGGGTGTTTACCTCCTTTCTTCTCTTTTGTTACTGCTTCAGGTCTGAAACCCAGCTTGATCTCAGCCCCTCTGGAATGTCTCCCTGCATCGCCAGTCTGTGAGAAGTTTTAGGGAACCTCACATCAAGTGTTTCTTTACTATTATTTATTAGTATATCTTTATTTGGAGATGAATAATCTCTGATTTATAGTTTTTATTTTTAAAGAGTATTGTCTCCTTAGTGTAAGAACCTGAAAGAGTAAATAAAATCTGAAAGGTATAATAGATATTGTGAAAGGGAAAGAAACTGCTCAATAGGAAAGAACAACTGGGATGAGGGAAAGGAGAAAAGAAAAGAGAAACAAGGGGAAAAATTATATATATGTATACACACACACACACACACGATAGCTAAGATAAAAATTATACTATTAATTTGCACTGGTTTATTGAAAGGAATACCTAATGCTTATTTTTTTGACCAGTATTACATTAAGCATTTTAATTGTCTATCTCCCTGACAAATTTAAGCAACAGAGGGCTGGAACAACATTTTACGTCATTGTGGTGAGTTCCTACTGCAAAGCTTGACAAAAAGTAAATTGGCAACAAGAATCTATTGGATGAATGAGTGACGGAATGAGTGAGCATTATATTTTTTCTACGTGGTCTCAAGGAGGTAAGCGAGGATTATGTGTTAACAAGGGGCTTAGGTCTAAAAAGATATTCCCCAAATTCTCAACTTTGCATTCTTCCATAGGTGAACAGTGTTAGGTAAGAATGTGAAGAATACTTTAATGGGAACAGATGGACTTGTCAGTCAGGAGAACCTGATTTGTTGGCTAGCGTTCGCCAGTTGTCAAATGGTTCACTCTTGGAAATTCATAGTCTCTCAGGGTCTGAGTTTCTCACCTGGAAAACAGGGAGGACGGTGACCACTCACGTGGTTACTGTGAGAATCAAATGACACCAGGTGGAAAGTACTTGGCACAACACACCTAGGGCATGGTAACACTATTAAATGCTAACCATTATCGAAATGCCAACAATTTTACTGAAATGCAAGCAAAAGAAAAGGCCAAAGTTCTTTTTTAAAGATACACTACGGTAGGGGAAATGAGATCCTTCCTCCACACATCAAATACAGGTTGGTGATGACACCATGAGAAGCACAGGGTGGTCCAGGAATCCTGTTTCGTCCCCAGCCACCAATAATAGTAGACTTAACTTGATGCACCGAAAGGAAGTTTTTATAATTTGCTTTGAGGTATTTTAGGCAAAGATTTAGTGCAAACCTTAACTCCACTTGTGCTGCAGAGATTTATATCCTGCTTCCAAAGTCAGATCACTTGGATCAACTCCATTGCATATATTAAGAAATAAATACCCCATAAATATACTCTTAACATCCCTCCAGCTCCCCAGAAGCTGAAAATAACCATGAATTTGTGTAGTGCTTTTCATTTTTTTAGAAATAGCACATACAATAAATAAATAATAAATACTTCAAAGGCAAATCAATACAATGTAACCTTGTTAGGAGAGACGCTTTCTCACTCAATGTGGACAAGCTGTCATAAAAAGAGAATTGCCATTTCCTGCCGCATAGCTATGTAAACTGCAACATGACCTATCCCAGGAATTTAAATGCAAAGCACAAAGATCAACAGAAAGCCTAATAGTGCATCATATTCAGCTTTAAAATAATCACCCTTTTAAATGAAATATATCACAGTTGCAATTAAGTGTCTCCATAAAGGGTTTATGAACCCATTGTCTCCGTTTTGATAACATAGAAAAGAATTAAAATTCACCCCTTGTACAAACAAATAGATTTTATTACCACTATTGCTGACACCATTTGTTAAGGATTCTAGTCACCATGACAGGTACTCTTTAGTGAGGACCTCTGAGATTGCAGTCTCCAGCTGTAGGTTCATTTAATCTATGGAAGACAGTGCATTCTGACCTTATATTACACATTCAGTGAACCACTACCTGGTTTTCTCTGTTAATTTATTTAACTTCCTCCAGAAAAATAGCCAGATGCAAGAAGTCTGAGAAACTTCTCCTGGACCATCTGTAAGCTGCAGAATGGTAGTATTTTGGCTACTTGACTTAAGAATACTCATAATTTTCTCATCAGATGAGTTGCTTCCTTTTCTTATGTTTCACATATATGATTGTGTAAAGTTCAAGGATCTTTCTTCTCATGTGACCTCTCTTCCTACCACTCTCTCTCTGCTCACAGTCCAGCTCAGTGACACTCGGGTCCTACTTGGGCCCTTACCTGCTTGGAGCACGTGACAACCTTTTGCAAGGTCCTCGTTCTCTGGCTCTTCTGCCACAACTTCCTTCTTCTGTGCTGTTCTTAGTACAGACTACAGAGAGCACCCATGCTGTCCCCACTGATAATCAATAACGATTGCTGGGTGGGGATTGTTTTACCTTTTAATTTATTCAGTCCTTCAGTTTCTTAAGGATTGTCATTTTTCCCACGCCACTGGGAGAGAGAAAAGCAAATGAGGCTCAGGGTGCTCCAGTGACATCCATGCGCTCTCCAAGCCATGACAGAGACGCGGTCTACTCCTAGGGTCGGTGCTTTTAGTCACCACGTTACACTCTGTCTCACTGAGTGCCGTCCACACGCCCTTCTCCGCTGAAAACCTCTCTTGGTTGCTTTCTGGTCTCTGTGTTCTTTCTTCCCGCTATCTCCTGCCGGTCTCCTCTTCGTGACACGTTTCATTCCTGTGTCTCGTGTGTCCATGCACCTTGGATCTTCTCCATCTTTAGGCTCACTCTCTCCTGGCCTGATCCCCGAACTCCACCCTGTTTGCTGGCAAGATTCCAGAAATCCTGCTCTGCAGGCGGGGCTCTGAGCCTTCGCCATCCTTTCCCTGGCTTTATTAGCTGTGATGTAGAATTGACTTCCTTCCCATCTCACAGCACTTTCCCACGCCATCTTTCACATCACCGCCATTGTAACTCCTCGGCCAGCGCTCTCAGCTCTTCCTTCTACTGTGTCACACTTCCGCTTCTCTGACCTGTCCTTCTTTCTCCTTCTTCGGCTCTTTGTTTTCCCTTCGTCATCTAAAAATAAGCATGCCACACGGCTCTGTGCTTGACTTTCTTTTCTCCTCTGTTTGCATTCTGTCCCTTGGCAATTTCACCCACTGAAATAGTTTCAACTCTTTCCTCTATGCCATGAAATGTCATTTGTGAAAGTTAGAGCCAGCTAGGGCCATTTCTTTCTCATGAGTCCTTGAGATCAAACATGAGGGATTTGAGTGTGTGGGGGACAGTGAAAGGGGAAGGATAAATTCTCTAGCTAATGTCAGTCTTCCTGGTACTAAGAAAAAGGAATCAATGACATTGAGAAAAGGATATCAAAAAGAAGGATGAAGAGTCCCTGCAAAGAAGCACAAGGTGAGGGAGAGATAGATGCAGAAGGAATATAATAGGTATTCCAGACCCGATTTCTTCATGTATTTGAAGAGTAGACTTAGATATAACAGATATTTATGAGCCCAGACTCCTCTCAACATCTCCTGGGTCAGCTAGGAAACTATGCAACTATATTACAAGAATAAGGATAATAACACAGTCAACAATGCTGTATGTGTTCATTTTTCTTGTTTTTATATTTATGCAGTTTATTTATATACTATATATTATTTATATTTTATAAACTAATGCATAAACAATACACTTACTATATAATTTATGTACAATATTTTAATATAAATGTATATTTGTTATTTCTCAAAGTTGAAATCCTGCAAGCAAGTTTTACTAACTCAGTTTTTATAGATCAGGACAATGAGGCTGAGAGAGCTTATGCAGCAAACAAATAGTACAACTGAGAGTCAGTCAAGGTTTCTGTTTCCAAAGCTCTTTCCATTAGGGTATAATTACTTAAATACTCATTCAAGATTCAGAGAGGACTCATCTTTCCTATTTTAAAGGAACTCCAAGGGTAACTGAAAATATTAAATAATGAAAAACGTGCTTATACAAATCACTCATTCTGTCCTGGGCTTTCCGCCCTCTGAGCCTCAGAGCCACCTCCCCTTTTTCTTGTATGTATGGAAGATATGTGCTTCTTCTCTGGCAGATATGTGCCACCATATCTAAGAAATACATGATGCCTCATAACACAGACAAGTCTAGAGAAATTCAGGACACATGTTTGGAAACCATTTACAGTCCTGATTCTTTCAGGAAAAGGTAATAAAGTAGCCCAGTTTTAATTGCATCTTATTGAAACATTTGCTAACTCTCAAAACATTTTACTAAGCAGAACGAATATAGTACTGATAAACTCACATTAGGTATCTGCCTTCACAAAGTTCATATCATGTTTATATTCATCAGACATCAACTCCTTCCAAAATCATTCTCTAAAGCCAAGTGCCTTAGGGCAAACAAGCTGAGTTCATCTCCCCTCTGACATCACAAACTTCTATCGCTGCTTTCCTATATGTTACAGGACTGTGTTTTTAGGAACTCTTCTTTTTTCTCAACTGATTAACTTGAACTACTGATTAACTTGAGGGCCTACAGTTTATTAACTCTGCATCCAGGGCACTGTGCAATCACTTGTACATTAGAGGATGGCAATAAATATTCGTAAAATGGTTGAGAAGAAAGAACATTACATTTCTGTTTTCAAGACTGTGGTGTTTTAAGAAGCTGGGTAGACCATCTTGTTGAAATCAATTTAAATTGACGGATAGGAAACCTTTAAAAATAAACTTAAATTTAACATAAGGAATATTTGGATTGAAACCAAGGTAAGGCAAGAATCTAGGGAGACGAGATGATTGCCTGAAATAGTTTTTGCTAGGGAACATTTAAAGAAATGAAGGAAATTAAGCCTTGGGTTTTTAGCTCTATGAAGTTTGAGTCATGGGAATAAAAACTTCAGGGTCCATTCAAAGTGAGGATTCTAATAGGACATCACCTCGCTTAAAAATTACTCATCAAAAAGCCACCATTCTATTTTCCCCACCCAGAAGGACTACAAGAAAGGAAAACATTGATAATCTAAAAATTTAAGTCAATGAAAAAACTTCCTTAAGAAGTTTTGTCCAAAACCTAGCTTTCCTATTGTTTTCAGGCTGAGTTCGTACTGCATAGAGGTCAGAAAAGCCCCAAGTCAAGAGTTTACCAGAGGTAGTCTTAGTCTGGCAAGGCCTCCAAATACCTGGCGAAAGCAAACATCAATGCTATCTGGAAAAACATATTTTTATCAAAGGCCTAAAAGAATCTCTATAGAGAAATTACAATTGAGGGAGTAAGTATCCAAGGGCACATGATTGTGAGGCAGAGCCAGGGAGACCACACATAACAGAATCAACCCCACATAGAGTTTATTACATTCAGAAACCGTGATACTTTGGCCATTTATTTTTAATATGACTAAAGAAAGTAGAAGACTGGTAGTATGAGTAAGGAGCAAAACAGTTTGAGAAGGAACTGTTAAAAACCTCCAAAAGTTAAAATATTATAGAAAACGAAAGCTAAATGGCTATACATAAAAGCAGCTTATACACAGCTAAAGAGAAAATCAATTAACTGAATGACAGCACTAAAGAAACTGGTCAGAGTGCAGGTCAGTGGGACAAATAGGTATGAAGAGACCTTAATGATAAAATTAGTCTAAGCTACAGAGTTCCAGTAGGAGAGGTGAGAATAGATCACAGGTAATATTTCTTTTTTTTTTAATATCAACAATCGAACTCATGACCTTGCACTTGCCAGGTAGGCACTGTGCAACTGAGCTATATCCCCAACCCCTAGGACACAGGAAATATTTAAATAAATAGTGGGAATGTGCATTCCAGGAGCTATTACAGAAATATACATATATATATAATTTATCATATAATTTTATACTAAATTTATATTTTTACATATAAAATATAAATACATTTAATTATAAAGTAGTTATATATATAAAATGTACAAGTTTTCAATGTACAGGTCCTTCATCATTTTAGTTAAATTAATTCATGTGTATTCCATTTTTTTGAGTATTATATACTATTTTCTATTTTGAACATATCTATCTATATCTATCTATATCAATGATAAAAAACTTGATATAGATAGATGTAGATGATATAGATATAGATATAGATGATAGAGATAGAGATAAATATCCCAAGCAAATGAAGAGATATTTTCACTCTCATTTTCACGTAAGACCTTATTTATAGTAGCCAGGTTAAAAAATAATGTTAAAAAAATCTTCTAAGATGAAATAAGGAAAAAAAGGTTTTCAAAAAGGGCAATATAATGAGTCTCCAAAAATACATATGCTTTATCTTAAAAAGTTTGTCAAAATTGCTAATTTTCTGCTAATATTGGTGAATCAAAAATGAGGAAACAAGATAATATTATAAATGAAAAAGATATAACTATACAATTGGCAGATATTTAAAAGCTGAGCAAATATTATGAATAATTATGTGCCCAACATTTAAAAATTTGGATGAAATATATATTCCTTTAATATGTAAAAAAATATTTAAAAGTAGGTAGAAAGCTTAGTGTGATTAGTGACAACCATTAAATAGTTGAGTTGATACTTTCAAGATTTTGCAAACAGAATGACAGGCACAAATGACTACATGCTAAAATACATATTCAGAAAAGAAGACATAAATAGCCACAAATATTAAAGAAAGTTTTTATATAAAAAACTCAAACTTGCACAATTTATAATTTGTACAATTAATAATTATCCCTAACAAGGGACTAAATATAAAAGCAAGATCAGAGAGAATTACATTTCTATATGCTAGTAATAACTAGATACAAAATTCAATATGAAAGTGCAATATAAAATAGCACACAAATATAAGATATTTAAGAAAAGATAACTAAAAATGTGTGACTGGACTATGGAGAAAATTTACAAAACTTTATGGAAAAACTTCTAAGACTTCCAGTTAACAAAGATGTGTATCAGGTTCATGAAGTGGAAAGCTCTTATCTGAATCATTTAATGCCAATTTCCCCCAAAATAAGTTATAGATTCTATGCAATTATTAATATTTCAACATTTGAGGGGTTTGTGTACATCCATGTTAAGCTGTCCCATTACTCTGAATCCACAGAAAACCCCCTGAACACGACATTGCACTAAATGGCAGAAAGATTACAGCTAAGTCTCCAGCTTGGGCTGGATTCAGTTGAAAACCTCATGTTTCTACTCAGTTAGGGCTGATTGAAAGATAAGTTAGAAAATGTCTGAAGCTTTGCCTTCTCAAATATTTAGCCTCTGCGCCCAAAGCAGGAACTATTCTGACCCTGAAACAGCTAGAGTTTCCGGACATCTCTCTACCTCCATTCTTTCAGTCTTCCCTCGCATTTCCTTTAGGGTAGCCAGCTATCTTAAACTCAAGACCCTGCAAGCAAGTGATCCTGCTGAAAAGTGCAGAAGCTGTTCTGACTTAGCCTTAGAAGATGTCTGTCACCTCTGCACTGTCACAGAGCTATACGGACTTAAGGGTGGGAATGCAGACCACACTCTGGATGAAGAAGCGGCAGTGTCAGATTGCAAGTGAGTCTGTGGGATGAGATAAATTAGAAGAGCAACCTCTGAGAAGGATAATCATCAGCAAAGCCCCACAATTTATATGGAAATCCAAAAGACCACAATTAGCCAAAATACTTCTAATGAAGAAGAAAATGCCTAGAATATCACTGTGCAATAATTCCGTGTGATAGAGAGATAGATAAACTGATTGGTGTAATATAACTGTATAAGGTGTGCATATATGTACATACACACTCATACACATGTTTATGTTACAAACAGACCATTTGTACGTATAAATGAATATATCACATACAGTAAATATATAGAAAATGTATATGGGGTAATCACATAAGGAATGATATTGGATGGAGCCTTACTCATCCAAAAACTTCCCAGATAAATTGTGATTTGTCTTTCTGCATAAATAATATCTCTTTCCCTGAAAGGTTAGAGGGAATAAAAACATCTTGATGGGAGCACAATCAATTTAGTTTTCTATCATTGTTAATTTTTTTGCTCTCTCTGCCTGACAGGCAATTATCCCAAGGCAAACTACTTTGAGCCCTCACCTGAGCAGTATGTAACTCAAACAACTTAATGCTCCCTGTGTTAATTGTCCTAAATCGTTGCACCAGAAAGAAAACGACGTATGACCTTGCCTTCCTTATTTTCTTTCAGTTATTGTGGGAAAAATACTGAAGAAAGAATCAAGACTAGGTTTAAAAATCTTGCCAATTTCAAAACCATTACACTAAATTCAGGCCAGATTTCTATTTCAGCCTTTCTTTTTCCTAAATTTGTAATAATAGGATAGAGGTGAGGTAGATGTCTTGTTTA
The DNA here is from genome assembly GCF_000276665.1 of Chinchilla lanigera. Classification (NCBI taxonomy): domain Eukaryota; kingdom Metazoa; phylum Chordata; class Mammalia; order Rodentia; family Chinchillidae; genus Chinchilla; species Chinchilla lanigera. The sequence continues at coordinate 22,994,167 of NW_004955423.1, forward strand.
TTCACGGAGATTCTAAATTTGTAAGAACCTATTTGTGTTTGGCAAGCATTATTGTCAAACAGCTCTGAATAGCCAAGCATCTCCAAATCTACCTTAAACAGTTGAGTTTCTCTAAGAAAAGCCACCAGATAAGCCCTACAAACCTGCATTCACTCTTGACTCTGCAGGAATTTTTCCACGTTCATTTTCAATTCATTTCGTATACATCTGTCTCTAGCTTTACATGGTTGCACAAGATGAAACAGCCCCTTTTGTTGATTCTGTTTTCATTAACTAAAAAAAGACAAGTTTTTCCTCTCTGCTAGTATTGAACTCAAGTGAATAGAAACAGAAAATAATATAAAATAAATGGATTGTCACATAAGTTAGAAAATAGTCATAGAATGTAAGAAAAATGGGTGGAAGGAAAAGGGTTGGGGACTTGGGTTCTAGATAAGCTTAAGAAACTCATCTCAGGTAACAAAAGGCCAAGTAGTCTTCAGTGCTCTTGGCAATGGTCCTAAAAGTTGGTCACATGACAAGCTATAGCTTCACCAACCATTTACCTACTTGGTCCTAAATAACAAATTGCAGTAGAGCAAAAAGAGCAAAATGCTTCAGAGTTAGAAAGGACTGAAGTTCTTGTCAAATCTCCAAATACTACTCTCTTGCCCCAGAAAGTTTCTGAAATCTTGCTGCTTCAATTTACCTATCTCTAAAACTCAATGCAATAAAGCTCTTTTAATATGATTGGGCTTGTTATTAGTCTTACATGATATTTTGTCGTTGTTGTTGTTCATTTGTTTGTTTGTTTCTCCAGTACTGGGAATTGAACTCAAGACCTCACGCTTGCCAGGCAGATGCTGTGCCACTGAGCTAAATCCCCAGCCCCTTACATGGTATTAAATAGATGCAAAATTTGTACTATTTTAGACTTTCTTTATTCTTCCTAAAGATATTTTCAATACAAAAAATGCCTAACATGAGTAAAGTTACAGATAGAAAGAATAAAATAACCTACTCACAGTCTAACTAAAGAAAGAGCATTGTTTGGTTTATTATCTACTGTAGTTCTAGATTCTGGCCATACAACAGTTAAATAAAACTTCTTCTTTCTTAGAATATTTAGAATTCAAGAAAAAGGATGAGCTATAGCCTATCCAAACATAAAGTGTAAATGTTGTAGTACCATAATGGTAGATCAACAATGTAAGTGCTGAGAGCTACCTGAACCTGAAAGAGTTTGGGAAAAGTGTCAAAGACCAAAGACAAGGTAAAAATTTGAGCTGTAACCTGAAGTACTAACCATGGGTTCAGCAGACTGGCACACACAACAATACTTTTTAAAGAGTAGCAGTGCAAGGAAAACAAGCATAGGAAAGCCTAATGTTTTCAAGGAACTCCAGGCAACTTTCTCTGACAAGAACAAGGAGTAGACAGGAGAACCAGCAGATGAGGCTAGAGAAGGTAAAGGACTACATCCTGGGCTGTCAAGTGTACAACACAAGAAAATGACACAGTGAATTTTGCAATGAAGAACTGACACTCCGGTGATCAGGTAAAGATGAGAAGAGTGAAGGAGAGGGATAGGAACCTACTGCTAAGTGCATGTTTGAATTTTGAACGGTTTAAGTGCTATAGACACCCAGGGTTAACTGTAATCAAGGAATAGAATTTAAAGAGTGTTAAAAGGTAGAATTAATGAGTCAAGAATAACTTCTGAGTTCCTGTATAAATTCTGGTTGGCGTTCATTTAGTTAAGGCATGCAGGGACATTCATTTAGATAAGACAGGACAAAGAACTGCAGATACAATCATGAACAATGCCAGCGTTGAAAGATAAAAGGAGAGAAAAACCTGGGAAAGATTTAGATTAAATAAATTGGAACCTTAGAAATCATACCAATAGATACCTATATTATAAAAGCCAAAGGATAAGAAATAGTCAAGAAATAATAAAGGCAAAGGCAAAGGCAAAAGACCATATAAAATTAGTACCAAAAAGTATCCATAGGATTTGCTAGTTAAAAATGTGTATTAATGAGATCTTAAGTGACAAAAACTCAAATTAGATGGGTTTAAGCAAAACTATTATTACACATATGGTTGATATATCCAAAAGTAGTCCTGGAAATTAGAAAATAATTAATCAGTGTGATTACTCCATTTCTCAGTCCTGCTTTCCTTTACACTGATTTCTTGCCTTTGCCTATTGGTGGGAAGATGTATCACCCTCTCTTGCCTCTAAGAATCTTCAGCTTAGATTCTGTCACCTCCAAGTCCTGTAAGAAAAGAAAATGTTAACACCATCCCCTCAACACCCTGTAGCTGAGTCTCGTTGAGTCTTACTGACTTGGCTTTGTTGATAAGCCAACTGTGGAGGTAACGGGTTCGCAAAGAGATGTCAGTTACTGACTGAGCTTTCATGATATGCCTTTCGTGAGTTGAGTGGCCTATTTGATTGCAAGATCTATCCAGGAAGAGAAGCCAGAACAGAGATTCTGACAGATTATACATGCTCAGTAAATAATGACTAAGGAATCCACTTCTGGGATGGCAGGTTATCTTGCATTAGAAAAATGCAACCACCAATGTATGAAGACTGCAGAATAGTAGATTAAAATGTAGTATTTTATCATACACACACAAACATACACATACACATCCCAGAAAGTTTCTAAGATACTTTCCTGGCTAAGGTCCCATAAAGAACAGTCAGAAAAGAGATAAAATGTACATTTAGCACCATTTTCTCAAGTTATTTGCCAACTCAAAGGGAGAAGCTAAGAGGCTGAAAAATTAAGATAATCTTTCAGAAGTCTTACACAGCTGAGGAAAAAATGTTGAATTTCAAAATCTATTAAGGTAAAGAAACCCAGTAAATTCCTTCAGCGTTTCAGTTGATACCACTGAATAGCTACACTCTTTTAAAAAGTACAGAGAGGAAAAAATCAAGAATTTTGAATTTTTTCAATTGCAGCTCAGATATATAAAGTGTTTAGAAGTTGTCTCTATTACCATTTAATTGATATTTATAAATACCTCATCCAACCACAAAGGAACACACATTCTCAGTGTATTTTATTTGTACAACCATTTTAGATTTATAGTAAAATTGAGATTTCCTAAATATCCCTGTTACTACTAATATAAGCAAAAAGCACACACACACACACACACACACACACACACACAAACATATACACACACAACTTTCTCTACTACTGACATCTCCCAATACAGTGGTGCATTTGTTAAAGGTAATAAACCCATACTGATGTATCATTATGTTCCCATCATATATAAAGGTCTATTCCTGGTATTGTACCTTCTAAGTGTTTCAGCAAATCTACCATATCTTTCATTATGACACCACACAAAGTAATTTCATTGCCCTTAGGATACTCTACACTCCATCTATTTATCCCTCTCTCTTCTATATCTCTAATAACTCCTGGTCTCCATAGTCATTCTTTTTCCAAATGTCATGTAGTTGAAATCATATAGTAAGCAGTCTTTTTTATTTTAAAAATTAAAAAAACTAACAAAACAGCAATGAAGACAAAATCAAAACAACACAAAAACAACAAAATAATACATGACCTCATAACAAAATATAAGGAAATAAGAATGGTTGCTACATTACATACTGTTATCTTCAATGAAGTTGCTCAGTCCACCAGACATAGGAATGTAAGATTGATCAAACAATCAATGACAGTAACAATTAATAAAAAAAATTTGAAGTGATGCAGAGCTTTACTATATAAGATGGTAGGAGGTAAATAATGGTTCTTATACTTCATATTGTTTTTTTCAGATCAGACATTCTGGTAACCAGATTCAAGCATGCCAAATTGGTCAAGAAAAAAGAAAACCTTAAGCAATGACTGTTCCTTTCAATAAACCACAGACATCAGCAATACACCTATCCCAGCTATCCTTGTATATACATACAAATTTTGCTTTTCATTTTAAAAAGAAAAGAAAAAACCCAAAATAACAAAAATAAATACATAAACAAAACAGCATAGAGAACAATGAAAATGATACAGAATTTCAAAACATAGTGATAGGATATTAGCAATGGTTGTTATATTACATAATGTCATCTTCAAAATGGTTGCACATATAACCAGATACAGGCATGCAAGATTTATCAAACATTTACACATTAACAGTTCCTTTCAATAAATCAACAGATATTAGTAGTACAATTATCCTAGCTATCCTGGGTATGAATATACACATTTTTCCCCTCTTCTTTCTTTCTCCTCTCCCCTCCTTCATCCCAGTAACCCCTTCCTATTTAGGCAGTTTCTTTTCCCTTTCACAATATCTATTGTACCTTTCAGATTTTATTTACTCTTTCAGGTTCTTATAGTAGGGAGGAAATACAGTGTTTACACATGTGAATCTGATTTATTTCACTTATGAAAATGATCTCTGGTGGCATCCACTTACCTATAAAAGCCTCTAGTTTATCTTTCTTTATAGTTGAGTAATATTCCACTGTATAAAAACACCACATCTTTTTTATCCATTCCTCAGTTGATGGGCATTTGTGTTGTTTCCAAGATTTAGCTATTATGAATTGCAGTGCTATAAATATGGGTGCACATATATCACTGTGGTATGATGCTTTCAGTTCTTCTGGAAAAATACCCAAGTGGGGAATAGCTGGGTTAAATGAGACTTCCAATCCTAATTTTGTGAGGAATCACCAAATTGATTTCCACAGTGGCTTCATCAGTCTACATCCCACCAATAGTGGAGAAGTGTTCCCTTTTCCCCACAGCCCTTCAAGCATTTGTTATGGGTTTATTTCTTGATGATAGCCATTCTTTCTGGGGTGAGATGGAATCTCAGTGTTGTTTTAATTTGAATTTCTCAAATGACTAATGATGTCAAACACTTTTTCATGTATTTATTTGTCACTTATATTTCTTCATATGAGAAGTGTGTATTCATCTCAGATGCCCATTTTTGGATTGGGTCTTTGAATTTGGGAGGCCTGATTTTTTTTAATTCTTTATATGTTCTAGACAGCAGTCCTTTGTCTGAGGGGCAGTTGACTAAAATTTTTTCCCAATTCTTGGGTTTTCTTTTCACCCTGTTGGTGATTTCTTTTGATGTGCAAAAACTTTTCAATAAGATGAGATCCCAGTTGTTGATTCTTTGAACTATTTCCCATGCAGTTTGGTTTTTGTACATGAACTTTCTATCTACCACTGTGTCTTCAAGACTTCCACCTACTTTCTCTTCCATTAGATCTAGTGTTTGTTTTAATGTTTAGATCTTTAAGCCATATCAATTTTGGTGCATGGTGATCGGCTTGGGTCTAGTTTTAGTCTTCAGCATGTGGAAATCCAGTTTTTCCATCACCATTCACTAAAGAGGCTATCTTTCTTCCAGTGAACATGTTTGGCCCTTTTGTCAAAGATCAGGTAGCTGTGTGTATTTGTGGTTGTGTCTGCATCTCCT
>NW_004955423.1:23001374-23017285 GCF_000276665.1 Chinchilla lanigera
GGTTGCAGGAGTTTGTATCTGCATTTTTGTTTGATTGTAAATAGTGTTTAATTTCTACTTTAATTTTGTCTGTGACCCATTGATTGATCAGGAAGGTGTTATTTACTTTCCATGTGTTTATGGAGTTTTTGCAACTTCTTTTATCATTTATTTCCATTTTCATTGCACTATGGTCTGATAATATGCATGGGATAATTTCAATTCCTTTACATTTACCTGAGCATGTTCTATGTGCTAGTATGTGGTCTATTTTAGAGAATGCCCCATGTACAGGTGAGAAGAATGTGTATGCTAATATTATTGGGTGAAATACTCTGTAAAGGTCTACTAAGTTCATTTGTTTACACTCTTGTTTTACTTCTGTTATTTCTTTGCCAATTTTTTGTCTAGTTCATCTATCTCTTTGTGACAATGGGGTATTAAAATCACCTGTTACAATTGTGTTATTACTTATTTGATTTTTCATGTCTGTTAAAATTTGCCTTATATAATTGGGTGCTCCTACATTTGGTGCATATATATTTATTATTGTTATCTCTTCCTCTTGCAGCTTTCCCTTAACAAGAATATAGTGATCTTCATCTCTTTTGACCATTGTTGGTATGAAGTTCACCTTGTCTGCAAACAGAATAACTACTTCTGCTTTTTTCTGGATTCCTATCACATGGAGTACTGTTTTCCACCCTCTGACTTTGAGTCTATGGATTTTCTTTTGAGTTAAATGCATTTCTTGTATGCAGCATACGGTTAGATTTTATTTTTTGACCCACTCTACCAATCTGTTTCTTTTGATTGATGAATTGAGGCCAGATACATTAATGGTTATTCCTGATATGTATTGACTTATCCTTGTCATGTTATTTTGCCACTGCTGGTTCTTTACTTCCCTCTCTATTTAATTACTTACCTTGCTTAGTAGTTCTTTTCTGTTGTTGGTCTTGAGATTGTGGTCATTTTTATCACTTTGCAGAATATCTTTCAGTAGTCTTACTGGGACTGGTTTAGCACTTATGAATTTCTTTAGTTGATCTTTGTCATGGGAGTATCTTATTTTTCCATCAATTTTGAAAGATAGATTTGCAGGTAGATCAATCTGGGTTGGCAGTTGTTTTCTTTCAGAATCTGAAATATTTTACTCCAAGCTCTTTTTGACTTGATGGTCTGTGTTGAGATGTCTGCAGTGATTCTGATGGGCTTTCCTTCATAGTGATAGGTTTCTTTTCTCTAACAGCTTTTAATTTTGTGTTCTTTTGCTGAATTTCTGGGATCTTGATTATTATGTATCTTGGTGTAGATTTGTTTTGGCTATGGCTAATTAGGGTTCTATATGCCTCACATGTATGTATATAGGGTTCTCGTCCCATGCTTGGAAATTTTCTGCTATTATTTCTGCAAATAGTCTTCTTATGTCACTCATGTTGCCACCTGCTCTTTTGTTGACACCTGGCAGCCTTATATTGTTTTTCTCTGCCTCATCGTGCAGCTGTTGAATTGTTATTTGTTGTCCCTTTCTCATTTTTAAGAGCTATTTTCTTTCACAATCACTTGCTGCAATGCTGCCTTCAAGGTCTAAGAGTCTATCTTGTTTCAAGTGGTTCTTCCAGCTTTCAATCGAATTTTTAATTTCCTGCATGTCTCTTTGAATCTGTTTCATGCATTCTGATTCTTTCCTGTACTGTTCATCCAAGGTTTCCATCATTTCTTTGGGCTCCTCTATTTTTGAATCTGTCTTCTTTCAATATACTGAGCAATTCTTTCATCATGGTTGTCATTTCTTTTTTTACATGAGCAATTATTTCTGATCTGATTTCCTCTACAGCCTGATGTAGTTGGTTCTTTACTTCAGTTGCTATCATTTCAGAGATTTCAGGTGTGTGACTTCCATGTTCTTCCATGCTGATGTTTCCTGGACTTGTTCTGGGTTGGATGTTTGGCTGAGATTGCATTTTGCTTCTTTTTGTCATTTTGAAATCTCCCTAGGTTTCCAGGGATTCATGTTTATTCCTGAGATGGTGGCATGAGGTGCAGACAGGGTTTCTAGGCTCCCAGACAGCTCACCATGGCTTCCCAAGTCCAAGGCTCCTTCCCACAGCGGCAGCAGGGGCAGAACCAGAGGACCCAGGCACCCAGACAGCTCCCTGAAGATTCTCAGTCCAAGAAACCTCCCCAAGATGGAGGCAAGGGGCAGGGCTGGAGGAATAAGGCTTACAGACAGCTTGCTGAGGCTTCCCAAGTCCAAGCCCCCCCCGTGTTGGCAGTGGGGGGCAGAGCCAGAGGATCCTGGCCCCCAGGTGGCTCACCAGGGCTCCTGAGGCCAAGGCCTAGGCACCCTTTTTGGACAGACTTCTTTTACTCAGTAATAAGCATTCATATTTGCTCCATGTCCTTTCATGGTTTAGTAGCCCATTTCCTCTGAGTCCTGAATAATTTTCTATTGTCTACACATGCCACAGATCATTTATACGTTCATATATTGATCTGGGTTGCCTCCAATTTTTGACAATTTTGAATAAAGCAGCTATAAACATATGTGTGCCAATTTTTGTAGACAAAAGGCTTCAACTACTTTGGTAAATACTAAGAATCACAATTGCTGGATTGTATGCTAAGAGTATGTATGCTAAGGAGCTGCCAAACTGTTTTCCAGAGTGGCTGCACTGCTTTGCATTCTTACCAGCAATGAATGAGAGCTCCTACTATTCCGCATCCTTGCCAGTACTTGATGTTGTCCTTGTTCAGATTTGGACCATTCTGACAGCTGTATAGCAGGATCTCACTCTAGCTGGCATTCTCCTGATAGCTGATGATGGGGCGCATCTTTTATATGCTTATTTGCCATCTGTCTATGCACTTGGTGAGGTCTCTGTTAAGTTCTTTGACACATTTTTGAAAATTAAATTGTGTTCTTATTACATCCCCTCATGCAGCTACAAAATATATACCATGGTAGGCTATAACCAGGGCCTTAAAAGAAACAAATTTGAAAGAACTAAAATCACACAAAGATTATGTTCTCTAACCATGACACAATAGGAAATTTGTAGCACTAACTGCTCATGCTAGAAAAAGAAGGAAACATTTCAATAATCTTATCTCAAGACCAAGGTAATCCCAAAAAAAAGCAAAACAAAGCACACAATAAAAGCAAAAACCTATACAATTACAAATAGACAAAGAATAGGGAAAAATCAATAACACATAAAAGCTGGTTCTTTGAAAAGATCAAAAAAACTGGCAAGCCTTTTTCAAGACTAACAAAGGAAAGAAAGGAATAAAGCAGGATCACTACTGATCATGCAGCTATCAAAATGGTAATAGAGGAAGATTACAAACAACTCTACCACTGTATTTGACAGCTTCATGGAAGGTATGGATGAGTTCCTCAAAACATAAACTACCACAACTCACCCAATGTGAAATAGATAATTTAAATGGCCCTAAAGAACTCTTCAGAAGGGGGAAGGAACATGTAAGAGGAGCAGAGGATAAGAGAGAGTAATTAGGAAGGTGGACAAGGTGATAGTATGTTAATATATGTAATAAAATTTCATTAGCATGAAGCTCATTATCATGTAGGATGAATATGTACTAATGATTATAATAAAAATTAGTAAACAGCCCTATAATTATTAAGAAAAATCAATATTTCAAAAATTCCAAGATGAATAATCAAATAATAAATTCTTTGACCAAATAATAAATTCTTCCAAATGTTTAATAAGGAATTAATCCAATCCTACACAAAACATTAAGGAAGAGCTACATAAATGGAGATACCAACCATGTTTATGCATTGAAAGACAAAATACAGTAAAGGTATCAATTCTTTCCAAGTTGGCAAACAGGTTAATATAGTTGTCAAACTTTCAGTAATTTTTTTTATACTTATATACAAGATTATTTTTAAAGTTAAGGTAGAAGGCAAAAGAACTAGAATAATCGAGACAATTTTTTAAAAAAGATATATAAAACATAATCCACCTACCTGATTTGAAGATATTATTTAGATATTATTTAGCTACCATAGTTGGGACTGGATACATACATCAGTGAGTGGACCAGAATGCACAGCCCAAACGTACCTGATTTATTTTTGGAAAATGGTCATAAACAATTTAATGGGTAAGAATTGCTTTCAATAAAAGGAAGACATAAATAAAATGAATCTTGATGTAAGCCTCATATATTATACAAAGTAACTCAGAAAGGATCAGAGGCCTAAATGCAAAATGTAAAACAATAAAAACTTTTAGAAAACATACATGAGAAAGCCTTGAAGATTTATGACTAAACAAGTTCTTAGACTTGACACACAATTTCTAAAAGGAAAACAGATTAACTAGATATCATCAAAATCAAGTATTTTTCTGAGGAAAATACTCTGTTAAAGAATTAACAAAGGACTACTTTCTAGAATAAATAGCCCTTAAACACGAAAATAAAAAAATTTCCAGTTACAAAATGTGCAATAAAAAAGCCATAAAAAACACATTTCGCTGAATAAGATACCCATATTGAGAGTACCACATGATGTCAGGCGTGGTGATGCATGGCCGTAATCCCAGCACCAGGAAGGCTGAGGCATGAGGATCACTGCAAGTTTGAGGTCATCCTGAGCTACATAGGGAGTTTAAGGCCAGCCTGAATTACCTGTCTCAAAAAATTTAGAAAGCAAGATAAAAGAGAGAGAAAAAGAATACCACCTGAGAAAAAGTTCAACATGATTAATAGTTATAAAAATGTGAATGGCTGGGGATGTAGCTCAGCAACACAAGCACCTGCCTGGCAAGCACAAGGTCCTGAGTTCAACTCCTGGTACCAAAAAATGAATAAATTAAATAAAATAAAAATGTAAATGAAAAGCACAGTGAGGTTCTCTACAAACCTATGAAAGTGACTAAAATAAAACATTGTGACAACAACAAATATTTGTGAACATGTGGAGAAGCTGGACTGCTCACACACTGCTGGTTATAAAGTAAAATTCTGCGGTCATTTTAGAAATAATTAACCGTTTTTTCTAAAAAACTAAATATGCAAATATTATATTTAGCATGATATACTTGGGGATTTATTCTAGAGAAAGAAAACTTTATATTTACACAAAATTATATAAAACTTCCATAAAAGCTTTATTTATAATAGCCCCCAAACAGAAATGAACTAGATGTCTTTTTGGAGGTGAATAGTTCGCCACCTGTGCTTTGTCACTGTTGCAGAAACTACACAGAAATGTAAAAGAATAAAATATATTTACAACAGTCTAGATGAATATCCAGGAAGTTATGCTCAGTACAAAAGGCAATTTCCAAACGGTTCATTCCGTATGAATCTATCTAGAAGGCTTTCTTGAAATGACATGATAGAAGTAATAACACACTAGTTACCACTAGAAATTAAAAAGAAGATCAGCAGGACAGAAGTGTGTATGATCATAAAAAGGCAACATAAAGGATCAGTGGAGTAGTGAAATGTTCTGTGTCTTAACTGTACATAGTAATATACTGGTTGTCATAGTACTCTAAGGTTTTGGGAAGTATTACCATGGCAGAAGTGGGTAAAGGCTTTGTGAAATCTCTCAGTATTATTTCTTACAACTGCATATAAATCTGTATTTATTTCAAAATAAAATATTCAATGTAAAATAAACAGATTATTGTTGACATAATAAATGGATTGAATCCAACACATACAAATCACATCGACTAAGAATAAAGGAAACACGATTCTACTCCTTAAAATTAAAATGGAGACTAGAGATTATGTGAATGCCCCAACTGGCCAACATAGAACAACATCATAAAATCATATACACTCTGGTTATTAGGTATTGTTTCACAGTTACATTTCTTACTGATTATAAAAATTTAGAAATTGTGATATCTTTTTTCTATCAATTGCAATACTGGAACCACTCACTTTCTGACATAGTTCTTAACTATACTTAAAAACGATATACATATAGACTCCTACAGTGAAGAAGAGTATATTTCTGGGAGGTGAGGGAATAAAATTTTAAAAATTAGGTGTCCAAACAGCATCTCCCTATTGACTTTAATTGCACACAACATCTGAAGCCAGTCCATCATTACAAAGTAACTTGCTTCATCAGTCCTTGCTAGTTATCATTACAGTATTTAGGTTTCTTTTTCTGAAGATGTTTGCCTGTATTCAAACTGCAGAAGTCTGTCTCAGCTAAGCATGAGAAAGGAAGCACAAGGACGAAGTTGGCCACGTCGCTGTGAGCATCATCAGGTCTTCCCTGCGCACGCGTGAGGGGCTGGTGCTGCAGGTGTTTCTTGGATTTTCCAGAGTCTATTCACTGCCTCAGAATGTGAGAAATGTCACAATCCCAGAACACAGAGGAGAATGTGCCATGCTTTGGCTGGTTCCTGTCTTCAAGCAGCTGTGTCACTTCAGGGAATACACATGACCGCTCCGTGAAGAGCTGTACAAGCTTGAGGAGTGAGACGCATCCCATGGTGAATAATTAGCAAAGTGGCCTGCAAGAAGCCTTCCTGATTTAAGATTCCAGAGCTTCAAAATGGTATTAAATGTTATTAGTAATGAGAATTCACATGCGGGGAGCTCAAGAAGCACTTTCACTTCCATGACTGCATTTTATTCTTACAAACATCTCTATGTGAATATTCTTTCTCTTTTATGGATGAAACACTCAACTTTCAAGAGGTAACTTGACTCCAGGAGTTATAGAGCCAATGAACGGCTTCAAAGGGACTTCAGCCCAGAAGTAACCGTGGACAGATCTCCAGCTTTCTGTAGAGACCATATCCTAGTAACAATGCTCCCAGTGTCAGAAGAGCAACAAAAATCAACTTTCTTTCAAAGAGATAAAATTGGCTCCAAGGTCTCTTATCTACAATCTAATTACCTTAAAAAGTGGCTTGGTTATAAATCTCAGAACTGGATAATCTGGGGACAGTAGTCAGAAGACCCCCATTCATTCTGTTGCCAGCAATGATATTGCTTCTTGTTATCCTTTTGGATAAGCAACACATTCTTTCATAGATACCAGGCACAAATACACAGCACATTAATAAAGACAAGGCTTGACACCAAAGAGCACAGACTCAGCACATAAAACGAAAGCAAATAGAGTGAATATTTACTCTCTCTCTCTCTCTCTCTCTCTCTCTCTCTCTCTCTCTCTCTCTCTCACACACACACACACACACACACACACACACACACACACACAAACCTGTTGCATCTGAATGAAAAGAAGCTCACTCCCAACACTCAAAGCCTAAATAAACTGATCAGTGGGTGGGACGCCATTGGTCCAAGCAATATTTTTCAAAGTGCCTATCATAGGCTGCTTTTCCAAGGTATGCAGACCATTTTTCAAAAATTTAGGGGCATATTCTATGTAAGTTTCTCTTTTCTTAAAAAACTTTTACTAATAGTTTGTCTATAATCATTTGTTTATGGCACTGAAGTAGAGGAAATTTGTATAGGTTATGTCTACTTTTCACAAAAATATTATAAAACAGGTATTTTCAGCCACACTTAACAGGTGTTATTTAATATAAGCTAATGATTCAAGAGGTTAAAAATACATTCCCATGATGTTACAGCTATAACTGGGAATCTAGCCTAAGCATTTTAGACTACATACCACACTTATTTCTGCTATGGATTCACCCACTTTTGCAGATGAGATCACCTATCTGTTCTACCCTTTATCACAGGGGATTGGGAAGCACGAGAGTTAAGAAAGGTAGACACGCTCTGTTACGCCCTTTTTCTGACCCTTGAGAGTAGGAGGAGAGGCTGTCCTTCTTCAAGGAAACGTCCGTGCGGATAGCTCAAATGTAAGAAAATCATCATCTGTTCAATGTAGTGCATCATCAGAATAGATTTAGAGACCGATGAAATAGAATTAGTCAGAGTTTAGCAATAAACCCTTATCTATGGCCAATTTATTTTGAAAACGATGACCGGACTTTTCAATAGGAAAAGAATATCCTCTTGAACAAATTCTGGTGGTACAACAGTTTGACCATAATTCAGTAATGAATATGGACTACTACTTAGTACCATATATGAAAATGAACCTGAAATGAACCAAAGATTTAAATATAAGGGTCAAAGCAATAAAATTATTAAAAGAAAACATAGTAGTGATTCTTCATGATTTTGGACTTGGTGGTAGATTTTGATATTTGACATCAAAAGCATCAGCAACAAAAAAATTGATCTTTTTAAAGTAAAAACGTAGGCATATTAAAAGACATTATTAGGAAAGTGAAAAGACAGCCTACAGTACAGAAGAAAATATTTGCAAAGCAGATATGGAATAAGGCTTTATAGAGAAAGTATATAAAAATACTTAAACTCAATAGCAAAAAGTACTCAGTTAAATAGCAGGCAAATAAGTTGAATAGATATTTCTCTAAAGAAGATACACAAATGACTAACAAGCACTTCATCAACAAGTGCTAACAAGTCAGTCATCATTACAGTGCAAACCAAAGCCGTGGCATGCCACTTCACAATCACCAGACAGCTATATTAAAAAAAGAGAAAGAAGGAAATGGCAACTCTTGCTGAGGATGTGGAGAGAAGGAAAACTTCATGAATTCCTAATGGAAGAGGAAAATGGTTCAGGCACTGTGGAAAACAGATCAACGGTTCCTCCATAGTCAAACACAGAGTTGGGAGTGACTCAGGAGTCCCACCCCTAGGAAATGCCACGTAGAACTGAGCACAAGTTCTGGGATAAATACTGCTCCAGAGTCTTGAAAGCATCACTATTTAGAGTAGCCGGAAGTGTCCATTGCAGATGAGTGGATTAGCAACTAGAAGCACAAACACACAATGTAATATTATTCAATCATAAAAAATAACAAAGTACTAATATATGTTTTAACTTGAATGAACCTTAAAACATGCTAAGTAAAAGAAGTAACTCAAAAGGTCACATTTTATGATTTCTTTTATGTGGATTAGCAAGAATAAACAAACCATAGAGACAGAAAGCAATTAGTTGTTGCCAGGTGATGTGTGTGGGGAAAAATAGAGATTGATTGCTTATTGAGTGCAGAGTAGGGGTGTTCCGGCGTGATGAAAAAAACTGACACCAGGGAAAGATTGAGGTTGCACAATACTGTGAATGTACTAGATTCCGGTGAATTGTACACTTTAGAAAAGTTAATTGTATGTTCTGTAAATTTCAGCTCTGTTTCTAAAACCTGAGCCACTATGAGCTAAATCATGAGCATAAATACATCAGCTACTTTACCCCAAGACAAAGTTGGGTAAACTATGGTCTCTATGTTTTCTGTCATGTTTCCCACCAGACTCTGTGTTGTAATGCATCTCTTTGTTTACTTCTATAGGTAGGTCCAAGGAGCTCAACACCCACTCCATTTAGATCCTATCTGCTTAATCAACTCCAAAATGCACATCCTTCCCTGACAAAATGTCCTTGTGTCCTCTGCATTTTAATCTGATATATATTTTCCAAATTTTGAACACTTTCCCATAAACATCATATGAAAAGCTTCTATAATAAAATCTCTTTTGATTTCATCAGAGCACTGAAAATATGACCGTCCTTGTGGAGACAAATATCAATATCGAATTGATTTTGTTAACATTCAAACTGCACCACAGGAAAATGAAGCAAATTTAATTTTGATTTGACTGAAACTTTTTGCAACTGTAAAATAAGATAAAATGTGCAATAAGAAGAATTGGAAAAAATTTTAAAATATTCATCATGTCAGCAAAAAGCAGCAAACAGCATTATTAAACCACACTGGTATTTACATCCACTCAAGGTAGTATGAGACTCAGGTACTAGCAGGGCTTAATCTGGCCATCCAATTAAAAAGAAACCTTTAAAATCCAGGCCATTTTACTTTTAACATGTGAGGTCATATACATGAAAATGTTTTGTGAAAGTACAAAATATTACAGTATAAAATAATATAATTTGTTGGGCAAAAGCACAGAGTCAAGATTCACCATGCTACATGAGGAGAAATGCAATTTAAAAAAATGATAGGAAGGAAGAGTTTCATGAGTTCAAGCTAAAATGTTAAACTAATACCATGAAGCATGTCTGGTGACTCGATATGGAATGTATTTCTCATCTTGAAGAACTTCAGGAAGAATCAAATGGGTTGAACATATGACAGGCCTGATAATACTTGCTGTGGGTGATATAACTTGGATTTCAGTATGACAAGTAAGTTGGAAAGACTTGTTTCTGGCGATATTAGGGTCTAGATCACAGGCTAAATGTGCAGCACAAACACTTCCAGTTCCCCCTAAAATTATGAAGCTATATATCTAACAAAGACTGTTGAACCCTATGTTTTTCATAACGGATGAACTGACAATAAAAGAGGAACTGAGGCCCAAAGAGTCAGAAATGCATGATGCCTAAATAGAGGCCAGCTCTTCGACAATGACTCTTGCAGGAAATTGAAGGCACCTTCCAACCCTGAATATTGAGGAGCCTGGGACGAGCAAGCCAGTCACTCGTATCTACCAGGATCCATGGCAAATCTTGATTTTAACCTGAACTCGACTATCTAGGAGGAACACCTTCTCCTAAGAGGTTAAGGGCCTGGTCTTGGAAGTGGTTCTCATTGGTCAGACAACAATCACAAGGACAAAATAATGCAAATTCTTTGTCATTGTGTGCTTTAAAACCAAGCTCAAGTAATTCCCACATTACAAGGTAATTATCCATTATTATGTGAAAATTAAAAACACCGGAAAGTGATTAAGAAATGAATTCTCCAAAACAATAAACTGAACAGAGAGCCACAAATCTGAAGACAGAATTACCAGGCATGGAATATGAAATGTTTCAAAAAAACTCAAAATTCTATAGTCAAAAGAGACTACAGTGTGAAAAAAGAAATAAAAGCCTATCAAACATGACCCAACAGAGTCAAAAAAGACCAAAACCAACGCTGAAAATTACATGTATATTAATTGAAATACTGGAATTTAAAACTCAATTGATAACCAGTTAAAGGCAGAATTCGTGAACTGAACAATAGATATTAAAAACAAAGAATTCAACACAGAGCATGAACAAGATGACATCTATGACAATGAGATTAAGATACAGGAGGAAAAGTTGAGACTGTTTAGTTATTCCTAAACTCAGTTCTAGAAAGAAAAGACCAGGAAGGATGATGGAGGAGTACTATTAGAAAGATATATTGGCTGAGTATTTGTCTCTGCTTATAATGAGAACTCTTTTATCAGACCAGTTCTCCTGCTAACAAGACTTAGAATACTGGACAAATAAAAGAAATAGCTCTTCAAAAATGATCAGCAAGCAGCCGAGATTTCTAGAACATTATGCTAAGGTCCTGGAAGAAAGACAAAGCTCATTGAAAGTGTTTTTTAAGCCAGGCGTGATGATGCACAGCTATAATCCCAACACTCTCGTAGGCTTGAGCAAGTGGACTGCAAGTTTGCATTCTGCCTGGGCAGTGTAATGAGACCCTGTCTCAAAATAAAAATATAAAACAGGCTAGTGTTGTAGGTCCTGGGTTCAATCCCCTCTATATCTGCTTAAAAACAAGGAGGTGGTTCACACTTTTCAAACTCTCCAGCTGATTTTCCTCTCTTGATATTTGCTGAATTGTAGATATCTACAATGTCTATGGGCCAAACAATAATTCATAGCTCAAATTAGAAACTTTCACATCTGAAAGATGAAGTAACAGTGACTGGATTTACCCTTCCCCCTAAAATTAATAAGCAAAAATACTAAAATGGATAATTCTGGGACAATCTTACCAGTTACCTGGTAGAAAATATTAGTAGATAGACATATACCTCACTGAAGTTTTTAATCTTTAGAGGTTCCTATTATAATTATGTTGAATTCTCCTCAAGTATGTTAATATTAATTTTAATTTTTTCTAAGGACTCATTTACTTTTTCACTGTTGTTTTGTGAATTTACTTAGTTTTTTATTCAAATCTATGTTTCCAGAGCATATTGTAACTGAGTCTTCATTTCTGATATGATTTTGTAATTTTTTCCTACTCTGAGGTTAGTCTATTCTCAACTTCTTATTACATGTTCATAATATTTTAATATCTGATACAAAATATTTCTTCAAGTATCAGATAATATTTTTAGTATGGAATTATACATTACAATTACCTCTCACTTTCTGACTCAGAGTACAGCAAGTAGAATTCTCATTATCCAAAACAATGGTATATTTACATGACCCCCTTTTGCTCTAATAATCGCTTCATATATAAGAACTTATTGGTTCTTTTGTACTTTGAAAAAGCTTGCAACTTGAGAAGTTTCAAAGATGCCTAGTGAAAGACCACCTTTCTGTAAATGTTAGATCTTGCACTTTAATAGACAACACTTTTAGAGGCAGGAAAATGAAGTTATGCCCTTCAGTTGCTTTAAATTTTATTTTCTCTTATAAGTCACAAGTTTCTCCCTTCCTTTTCTTCTCTTCAGTGTGCAACTTCTAAAGTGAGCCTCTTTCTTTTTTATTCTTGTCTCCTCAGTTTGCTCATTGAGATTGCCTCCTGACAATCTATCTCAGCTTTACCTTTCTTGTAGTCAGTGTTCAAAATCATACCAACTCTTCAGAGTATTTCTTTGTGTAAATTAACTTTCTTTTTCTGCAGTTGATTTTAGTTCAGCTGTAGGTCCTTCATATCCTTCTTTCCTCTTCCAGTTTTTCTGGTCTCACCTTGCACAGATTTCCGTTAGATACTTGAAGAATAGCCCCACTCAAAATTGATATTTGGATTTTAGATTTTATATTTTGAAATATGTAATTTTTGTGACCTATCATTGAGCTAGACTTATGAAATCAATGTGTTTGTAATTGTTCTCCCATTTCAGAGTTCAGGAAACTATGACTCCCAGGTCAAATCATTGTATGCTTTTGAAATAAAGTTATTGAAAAATGCTTATGTTTAGTTCTCTATTTAATTTCTATTACTTCTTTCCCACTATATATATAGCATAGTTAATTAGCTGTGAAAAAGATTGTATGTCCTGTAATCCTAAAACATTTATTATCTGTCTTTTCAGAAAAAATCTTACTGACTGCTGCATTTTTGAAAGATGTGTTAGAAATTTAAATTTAGGTGCATTCTATTAACATGACAATTCAGACATTCTCCTACATTACTGAATGTTGAGAATTTAGATTCCTTGATCCCTTCAAGAGCTGAGCTAAACCCCAGACAGCATCAGCAGTCTCAGTGATTGTGCCCTTACCCCACCTCCACTAGCGAGGGGGCCAGGCTGAGTCCCAGGCAGCGTCTGAAGCCTTGGTGACCACAGCCCACCCCCACAGTACCCTGGCAAGAGCCAGGCTGAAACTCAGACAGCTTCAGGAACCTCAGTGAGCCACCCCGGCCCCTCCCCCACCAGCATGGGAGGAGGCGGAGCCCCAGGCACCTTCTGGGGCCTCAGTGGCCACTCCCCACACCTGCCACACCCCTGTTGGAGCTGAGATGAGCCCTGGACAACGTCAGCAGCCTCAGTGACTGCACCCTCACCCCTTCCCCACCAGCATGTGAACTGGGCTGGGTCGCAGGCAGTGTCAGAAGTCTTGGCGACCACAACCTGCACCCCTGCACACCCTTGTGGAAGCTGGGCTGAACCCCAGTGAGATTCCATTGCCCCTACCCCACTGGAGCTAACTGAATGCCAGAAAGCTTCAGGAGCATCTTTGATTGCACCCTGCCCCCACACATTGCAAGAGCCAGGCAGAGCAATGGGAACCTTCAGATCCTTGCCCCACCACTCTTGTACCATTATGGCAGTGAAGCTGAGCTCCAGGGAACCCCTGGATCTTCAAAAATGATAAAATGAAGGAGAAAAATGTGAACTCAGATGACCTCTACCCTACCCAGAACAAGTGCAAGAGACATGGACACAGAAAAGCATGGAAGTCATATATCTGAAATTTCTGAAATGATAACAACTGAAGTAAAGAAACAAACCCATCAGGCCACAGAAGACATCAGATCAGAAATAATCTTTCTGGTTAAAAAAAAGAAATGACAATAATAATGAAACAATTGTTCAGCACATCTGAAACAGACATAGATAAGAAAATAGAGGAGCATAGAAAAATCATGGAAATCTCAAATAAACAATATAGGAAAGAACTAGAATGTACAAAACAGATTCAAACAGATATCCAGGAAATTAAAAATTCAATTGAAAGCTGGAAAAACTGCTTGAATGAAGCTAAAGATAGACTTCAGACACTGAACACAGTATTGCCATGAATGACTGTGAAAGGAAGGATCTCTTAAAAATAACAAGGAATCAGGAAATAATTCAACAACTGAAAGATGAAGCAATGAAAAAAATGTAAGATTCATACATGTCAAAGACATAGCAGGCCTCAACACAAATGACATAACAAGACTATTTGCATAAATAATAGCAGAAAATTTCAAAAGCATGCAAAAAGAATCAGACATACCATTACATGAGGCATATAAAACTCCAATTAGCCATAACCAAAATAAATCTACACACAGATCAAGAACCCAAAAATTCAGTAAAAGAATAGAATGTTAAAAGTTGTTAGAGAAAAGAAGCAGATCACCTATAAAGGAAAGCCCATCAGAATCACAGCAGATTTCTCACCACGAACTATCAGCTCAAGAAGAGGTTGGAGTCAAGTATTTCAGGCCCTGAAAGAAAAAAACTTCCAACCCAGATTGATGTACCATGCACAACAGTCATGCAAAATTAATGGAGAAATAAAATATTTCCATGATAAAGAGCAATTGAAGGAATTCACTAGTGCCAAACCAATCCTACAAAGAATATGGAAAAGTATCCTAGAAAAAGATAAAAAGGAACAAAATTTCAAGAACAACAATGGAAAGGAACAACCAAGCAGAGCAAGTAATTAAACAGAGAGAAAAAGGGGGAACTAACAGAAAATAACATGACAAAGATAAACCAATACATATTGGTTATAATCATCATTGTAAACTATTTCAATTCACCAATCAAAAGAAGCAGACCGGCAGAGTGGATCAAGAGACAAAACCCAACAATACGCTGTATAGATGAAAGACATTTAACTCAAAAGTAAATTCATACACTGAAAAATCAAAGGATGAAAAAAACAATACTCCCTGGGACAGGAAAAAAAAAAAAGCAGGATGAAAAAAACAATACTCCCTGGGACAGGAAAAAAAAAAAAGCAGGTGTAGCTATTCTGTTTGCACACAATGTGAACTTCAAGAATGATCAAAAGAGATAAAGAAGGTCACTACATATTTGTTAGGGGAAAACTTCAAGAGGAAGAAATAATAATCATAGACATTATGCACCACATACAGGACACCCAACTACATAAGACAAATTTTAACAGACATGAAAACTGAAATATGCAATAATACAATGATAACAAGGGATTTTAACACACCCTTGTCACAAAGAGATAGATCAACTAGACAAAAAGTCAGCAAAGAAATGACAGAACTAAACCAAACTTGTGAACAAATGGACTTAGTAGACATTTACAGAGTATTCCACCCAACAACATCAGAATACACATTCTTCTCGGCTGCACATGGGATGTTCTCTAAAATAGACCATATACTAGCACAGAGAACATGCTTAAGTAAATGCAAAGGAACTGAAATTATCCCATGCAAACTATTGGATCACAGTGCAATGAAAAAGGAAATTAATGACAGAAGAAACCACAAAAACTGCACAAACACATGGAAATTAAATAACATCCTCCTGAACAACCAATGGGATATAGATGAAATTAAAGAAGAAATTAAATACTATTTACAATCAAATGAAAGTGCAGATACAACTTACAGGAACCTGTGGGATGCAATGAAAGCAGTCCTCAGGGGGAAATTTATAGCAGTGAATTCACACAT
>NW_004955423.1:23019330-23020477 GCF_000276665.1 Chinchilla lanigera
GAAGAGGGAAATTATACACACACACACACACACACACACAGGATAGCTAGGATAATTGTACTAC
Source organism: Chinchilla lanigera (assembly GCF_000276665.1). Taxonomy (NCBI): domain Eukaryota; kingdom Metazoa; phylum Chordata; class Mammalia; order Rodentia; family Chinchillidae; genus Chinchilla; species Chinchilla lanigera. Next base: position 23,019,395 of record NW_004955423.1, read on the forward strand.
TAATATCTGTTGGTTTGTTTACAGGAAGTGTTAATGTGTAATTGTTTGATCAATTTTGCATGTCTATATCTGGCTATATGTGCAACCATTTTGTAGATGACATTATGTAGTATAACAACCATTATTAATATCCTATCACCATGTTTTGAAATTCTGTATCATTTTTATTGTTCTCAATGCTGTTTTGTTTATGTGTTTGTTTTTGTTATTTGGGGGTTTTTTTAATGAAAAAGTTTATATGTATATACAAGGATAGCTGGAATAGGTGTAGTGCTGATGTCTGTGGCTTATTGAAAGGAACAGTCAATGCTTAAAATTTTCTTTTTTCTTGACCAATTTTAGACACTGAATTTGGTAATCAGAACGACTGATCTGAAAACAACAATATGCAGTATAAGAACCATTGCTGAATTTCTACCATCTTGCATGGTGAAGCTCTGCATCATTTCTAATGGTTGTTTTTATTACTTGTAACTGTCTTTGATTGATCAATCTTACATTCTTATGTCTGGCAGACTGAGCAACTTCTTTGAAGATAACAGTATGTAATGTAGCAGCCATTGTTAATTCTTATCATTTTGTTTTGTGGTCATGTATCATTTTTGTTGTTTTTGTGTTGTTTTCCTTTTGTCTCCATTGGCGTTTTGTTAGTTTTTTTTTTAATTTTTAAAATAAAAAATAAAAAGAAAGAAAACAGACAAATATTTCTTCCTCATGGATAGGAAGAACCAATGTTGTGAAAATGACCATACTCCCAAAATTTTGTACAGATTCAAAGCAATCCAAGTTAAAATACCATTAATATACCTCACATATCTAGAGAAAACATCCTAAAATTCATCTGGAACCAGAAGAGGCCTAAAATAGCAAAAGCAATCCTTGGCAACAAAAGTAAAGCAAGGGGAATCACAATCCCTGATTTGAAATTGTACTACAAAAACACTGTGATCAAATCACCATAGTTCTGGCAATAAAACAGACCTGAGCATCAATAGAACATGTTAGAAGATGCAGACACAACTACAAGCACAGTCCATCACCTGATCTTTGACAAAGGGGCCAAATATGTTCACTGGAAGATAG
>NW_004955423.1:23021162-23027749 GCF_000276665.1 Chinchilla lanigera
CAGTTAACCCAGCTATTCCCCTTTTGGGTATTTTCCCAGAACTATTAAAAACATCATACCACAGCATTGTATGTACACCCATGTTTTTTAGCAGGACAATTTTCATAGCTAAATCTTGGAAACAACCCAAATGCTCATCAACTGAGGAATGGATAAAAAAGATGTGGTATTTTTACACAATGGAGTATTACTCAGCTATAAAAAAGATAAACTCAAGGTTTTTATAGGTAAAAGGATGCATACTCATAAGTGGAAGTAAATCAGACCCAAAAATGTAAACATGGTATTGTCTCCCTAGTGTAAGAACATGAAAGTGTAAATAAAACCCAAAACATACAATAGATGTTAAGAAAGGGAAAGAAACTGCTCAAAAGGAGAAACAACTGGGATGAAGGAAAGGAGAAAAAGAAAGAAAGAAGAAAGGGAAAATATATATATGTATACAGCAAGATAGCTGGGATAACTGTACTGTTGAAGTCTGGTGGTATATTGAAAGGAATACTTAATGCTTTTTTTTTTGACGAATTTTGTATGCTTATATCTGGTAATCTAAACAGCTAATTTGAAGACAACAATATGCAATAACAACAATTGTTGAATTCCTGTCATCTTTTTTGGTGAAAATCTGTATCATTTGTAATTTTTTTTATTTTTCATTCTCTTCAATGGTCTGATCAATCTTGCATTCTTACATCTGGTAAGCTGACCAACTTCAATGAAGATAAAAATATGTAATATAACAATCACTGTTAATCCCTATTATTTTGTTCTGAAACCCCATATCATTCTTGTTTTTGCTTTGTTTTATTTTTATCTATGTTGTTGGCATTTTGCTATTTTTTTTTAATTCTCTTTAAAATAAAAAAAGTAAGAAAAAAAGAATTTAGATTCCTTAAAGTGGCATATTGTTAGGAGCCTCTGGGATTACTAAAACAAAGAAATAACCTTACTTTTTAGACAAGAAGGAAAATATAAGTTATATTTCTAAATATCTTCTGTGAAGTAGGCCTGTTAAATTTTGTATTTATTATAATATTCCTTACCACAATTCAAGAAAATATTTATCGTTATTTTTCCACCAATGGCTATACATTGCTGATAATCACTTTAATCAAGTTCCTTTTTAATGATAAATACAAGAACTTGTATTCCAGCTGAAGCTGCTCTGATTTCAGAACAAATCAGATCAGATATTATCTGCCAATTCATACAAGTGAATAAATTGGAACCAAGCCTAGATATCCATCAGTGAATCAATGGATAAAGAAAATACAACAAAGCCTTAAGGAAGAACATAATTACCATATGTCATTTGCAACACAATGGATGGAACTGGACAGAAATTATATTACATGAAATAAGCCAGACTCAGAGAAGTATTCATGTTTTTCCCAATACGTGGAAACTGCTTTACGTCTTCTTTGCTATTGTTTTGCTGTTGTTAGTCTCTTTAAAATAAAAAATGTGGAATCTTAAAAAGCAAAAGATGACATTAAAGTTGACGGGAGATTCTTATGACTGTTACTCAACAAGAGGAGACAAAGGCAGGAGAGGAGCAAAAGAGATGCCAGAAGGAATAGGGTGGTGGATGTCATCAAAATGTATGCATGGAAAAAGCACCAGATTACAGCTCAATATTCTGTATAATTAGTATGCACTAATAAAAATACACTAAAATACACACGCACACTGTCAAGATTTGCCACAGTGAAATATGATTTCTATCTTTTTTGCAGGCTACTAGCATTGAAAGAGTGGGAAATAACCTGAAGGAAAATGCAGAATGCACTGAGGAATTCTCTGCTGTTTTTTGAAATATTATTCCCTATTTCAAAATGCTTAGTCCTTCACCTTATACCTCACCTTAAGGATATGTTTCCAAGGACCACACCTGTCATTGCAACCAATGAACCATGGACTCTATTGTTATCCCATAAAATCATTTTTATGGCAAAGAAGTTGTTACAGAAAGAAAAATCTCCTACTGACACCAGTTGAGTACACATTCAAGGACAGATAGATATTAGTTCATTCAAGGGTTTTTTCTGAGCTGGCAGGGATTTTCATTTTCTTGAGGACATATTTTTCATTTTTGTGGTACATGTTTAGATATACATAATGATAACATTAATCAGAGGAAGTTTGTACTTGTACATTATATATCTTGATTCTTCTTTCTCTCCCATTCTCCTCCTCTCCCTTCAACCCCTCTTCCCCTGGTTATTTACAAAAATTTGTTTCAATTTTTTCTTTCTGTTCTTTCTTTTCTTGTCCCTTCTTTCCTCTCTCCCTCCTCAGTCCCTTGTTCTTCTTCTCATTCAAACATTATGTTCCCATTTCCCAATACCTCTTCTACATTTTGGTCCTTATTTACACTTTGAGTTTCTCACAACAGAGAAACAAAGTCACATTTAAAAATGTGTGTCTTATTTATTTCATTTAAAAGTATGGTCTCAAGGTATATCAATTTAGCTAGAAAAATCTCAAATATATCCTCCTTTATGGCAGAGAAGTACTCCCTTGTATTAAAAAACACTTTTTCTTTACCCATTCGTTGGTTGATGGTCATTTGGGCTGTTCCCAAGATGTCGCTATTACAAACTGTGCCACTATAAACATAGGATGCTTAATCCTTTAAGGAAGATACCAAGAAAGGGGATAGCTGGGTCAAATGGAACCTGTACTTATAGTTTTTTTAGGAGTCTCAATACTGATTTCCACAGCGGTTACACCAGTCTCCACTCCCACTAACAGTGCAGAAGAATTTTTTTTCCCCACAGCCCCACCAGCATTTGCTATTGGTTGATTTCTTGAGAATAGCCATTCTTTCTGGATTGAGAAGAAATCTCAGTGTTGTTTTAATATGCATCTGTCAGATGATCAGTGATGTTGAACATTTTCTCATATATTTATTTGCCATTTCTACTTCTTCACCTAAGAAATGTCTCTACTTTTCAGATGCCCATTTTTGGATTGGGTCTGTAAATTGGGCGGGTCTGACTTTTTTTTAGTATTTTATATCTTGTAGATATTAGTTCATTGTCTAAGGAACAGCCAGCAAATTTTTTTCCTGAAGTGTGAGTTGTCTCTTCACTCTGTTGGTGATTTATTTGCTGTGCAAAAACTTTTTAATACGATGAGATCCCAATTGTTGATTCTTTGTGATATTTCCTATGTCACCAGAGTTTTGTTCATAAAATCTTTTCCTATGTCAATGCCTTCAAAAGTTCTACCTATTCTATCTTTCAGGAGAATTAGTATTTTTTCTTAATAGTTAGATCTTTGACCCACTTTGATTTTAGTTTAGTGCTTGGAGAAATATATGGGTCTAGTTTTAATCTTCAGCACATAGGAAGCCAGTTTTTCCAGCACCATTTTATTATTAAAGAGGCTATCTTCCTTCTAGTGAATATATTTGTCTCACTTTTCAAAGAGTATGTTTGAAATTACTTCTGCATCTTCTAATTTGTTACATTGACCCTCCAGTCTGTTTTCTTGGCAGTACCATGCTGCTTTAATGGCAGTAGCTTTGTAGAATAACCACAAGTCAGGGATTGGAATGCCCCCTGTCTTGCCTTTGCTGCCTAGGATTGTTTTTGCTATTCTAGGTCTCTTCTGGTTCCAATGAATTTTAGCATTGTTTTCTCTGATTCTGTGAGGTATGCTAATGGTATTTGGATTGGGACTGCTTTAAATCTGTATAGCAGTCTTGGGAGTATGGCCATTTTCACTATATTGGTTCTTCTTACCCAAGAACAAGACATGTCTTTCCATTTTTTTATATTCTCTCAGTCTCCGTTTTCAAGTACTGTAGTTTTCAATATAAAGGTACTTTACTTCCTTCATTAGATTTATTCCTAGGTATTTCATTTTTTTTGGATGCTATTGGGAAAGGTGTTGTTTCCTTAATTTCTCTCTCATTGTGTTTGTTATCTGTGCACAGGAAAGCTATTGATTTTTAAGTGCTGATTTGGTATCCAGCTATGCTAAGGAGTTTGGTTATTAAACGTAGAAGTCTTTTAGTGGAGTTTTTGGGCTCTTCTATGTAGAGTATCATGTCATCTGCAAATAGTGATAACTTCTTCTTGTATCCTTATTCCTGCTATTTCTTTCTCTTGTATAATTGCTCTGGCTAATGTTTCTAGAACTGTATTGAACAGGAGTGGTGACAGTGGACACAGGTGTCTCGTTCCTGAGTTTAGTGTAAAAGCTTTCAGCTTTTGAACATTTAGTATGATGTTGACTGTTGGTTTGTCATAGATAACTTTTCTCAGATTGGGATAAAGACATTCTATTCTGATGTTCTGTAGGGTTTTTATCATGAATGGGTGTTAGATTTTGTCAAATGCTTTTTCTGCATCTACTGAGATGGTCGTATGGTTTTTGTCTTTGGCTCTGTTGATTTGGTGCATTACGTTTATTGATTTGGGTGTGTTGAACCATCCCTGCATCCCTGGGATGAATCATACTGTGACTGATGAATCATACTGTGATGATGATCATGATGTATAATCTTATTGATGATTTGCTGCTTTCTGTTTGCCAATATCTTATTGAGGATTTTTGTTTCTAAATTCATTAGGGCGATTGGCCTGTAGTTTTCTTTTTCAATTCGATCCATTTATGCTTTTGGTATCCGGGTAATCCTTGCTTCCAGGAATTACTTTTGGAGTATTGCTTCACTTTTAATTTTATTAGAGTCTGAGCAGTAGTGGCATTAAATCTTCTCTAAATTTATTGCACAATTCAACAGTGAATCTATCAGTGCCTGGGCTTTTGTTGGTAACTTTTAATTACATCTTCAATTTCACTGACAGCTATTGGGTTATTTAAAATTTTTATACTCTTGTGATTTAGCTTTAGTAATTCATATGTATCTAGGAATCTGTTCACTTGTTCTATGTTTTCCATCTTATTAGAATACAGTTTCTTGAAGCAGTTACTGAAAATTTTCTGGATTTCTATCATATCTGTTGTGATTTTATCCTTTTCATTCGTAATTTCATGGATTTGAGTCTTTTCTTTTATGAAGCTTTTTTCAGATTTAAATTGATATTGTTAAATTTTGTTTCTGGAACTCTAGGGCTTTGCATAAAGTCCCCCTCCTTGGATTCTTCTATAATTATTTTTCCTATAGTAGTCACTCCATGGGTACTATTTTAGGCAGATGCTACTCTGAATATATTTTGGCTAAAATAAAAAGCAAAGAAACTTAGTAGCCTTGCAGTTTTAGGAAGGCAGTTTATGTCAGTAATAGATATGACAACAAACTGCTTAGTTTCCATATTTGAACATTTCTGTCTGATTCTCAATGTCTCACAGGTAATTCAGCACACTCCTCCTAAGAGCTGCAAAGAGGACTGTCACACATATGCCAAAGAGAGACAGAGAGAGGTTAAGAATGTGAATACTATCTTTCTAACGCTGACAACTACAAGCTCAGAAAGCATTCCATGGTGTTGTCTAGACTTATAATTATGCTCATAATAATTAAGGGAGCCATACTACTCTTTTCAAAAGACAACTGTGATGTGCTCAGAGACACACACTTGAGACTAAATGTGCAACATTTCTATTTTCTTATACCCAGTGGTTCTCCCTTGAAGACATCTTTGACAGATTAGTCTACATCCACAGTGAATGTAAAACAAACACCATTGTTTAAAACTGGCACAGAGGTGGCTGGTATTCCTGACTTTGTGGCATACCTGAGTAACACACTGAAGCTGGTTGTCCCTTGTCTCTTTCCAAAAAAGAAGTCTTATTTGAAAGGTAAGCACTTTGAAAGTAGCTACAAAATTCTCAAGTCCCTGCTCCTAAGTGCAAAAAAATAATAATAATAAATTGACACAAAATGTTAAACTGTCAAATTTAGAATTGTTGTAGCAGCTCTCATAAGGGTATAACTTTCCATTAGAGGCTGTTTATGCGTGGAGACTATGCATGACTAAGAATGCAAAAAAAGGGAAGTATTGATCAGAGAAATAATCTATGGAAGAAGAAAGAAAGAAAAAACCTAGCTGCCCCTAGCATGTCCCTCTTTTGGGTATCTGTGAAAGAACTTTTTATGATAATATGAACAAAATACCATAAAAAAATGCATGCAATTGAAATAAGAAGTAGAAGATAGTAGAACCTCACATAATCAAGTAGGCACTCGCTGTAAGATGGGGTGGGAAAGAGTCTGTGTCCTGAAGGAGAAGGACATTAAGCAAAATAATATGACTTATGAGAGAAAAAAAGGATGAATTTTAGCTTGATTTCTTGAGGAACCTTCTAGCGATTGCTGACAGGGGCAGAGTTAAAAATAAATCACATAACTATATGTAATTATGCATTTATGTTGTATCACTTAATCTTGTTCCAGTTCTCCACTTGGAGAGAAACAGTAAGATTCTACAGCTAAGAAATACAGACTATGAGAAATGTTTAAAACTTTTAAAAAGTTGTCACAGGCAAAGACACATTGCCATTAATCCCCCTCAAAGCACTCTCCCTCTTCAGACCCATTTGTACCATTATTGTTGCCACTTTCTGGAGCAGCTCTGTGTGTCCTCTTTCCTGAGTGTCTTTAGTTGCCCTATTTT
>NW_004955423.1:23027959-23052963 GCF_000276665.1 Chinchilla lanigera
GTATAAAACTTCAAAGCTCCAGTTGTTGCTTCTGTCAGGGAATTCTGGGAAAGATGCTCCAAAACCAGACTATATGGTTCTTTTCTAATAGGTTATTAGAAACTCAAAAATATGAAGAGCATTTTGATCTCTTCTATTTCACTCTATAAAAAGTAGTGCTTTTTGGATGTCCTTACAATAGCTCTTGGATGAAGTAGAGGCCATTTGTTGGTGTTTAAGTAGACTGTGCTTCTCTTTTTCCTTGTTTCATTTTTATTAGTACCTGTGTTATGGTTGATACGTTGTGTCCACTGGAGGAGTCTAGAAGCTTGGCTACATGACCCAGCAGTTCTATATCCTGGGGTGAAAAGGACATGCCCTTCCTGCTCTAGGATGTGTTTTGGTATTCACCCTGAACCTGTGCAAGAGGAGGGCACTGAGACTGTGTGGGCATGGGCGGCTAGCCAGCCTCTAATGTAAGGGAGGAGAAGGGGCTTGTTCTCACCCCTTTTTGCTCTTGCTGCTTTTGCTGTCTTGTGCCGCCTTTAAGTGTTGCCCGTGTTCCCTGCCACCCTGCCTCAGAGCCAGCTGATTATAGACTGAAACCTCTGCAAACTGTAAGCTAAATAAACCTTTCCTCCCTTAATTCTGGGCACTGTGAATTTTGTCTCAGCAACAGGTGAAAAGTAACCAAGACAGCCTGTTTGCAGTACACAGTGGTTATAGTACGTGTGCAGGAGCTGACACATGTGCATAACCCATCTCAATTCTTTTTCACGCCCTTTGCTTCCTCCTCTCCTCCTTCCCACATCTCTTGGTCCCTTTCCTTTTGCAGAATCTATCTTCCTACATCTTCTTATCTATCTTTTATTTCACTATGTATACTTTGAGTTTCTCATATAAAAGAAAACACGCAGTATCTAAGCTTGTGTGTCTAATTTATTTCACAACATCACGGTCTCCAAGTGCATCCATTTTCCTACAAATGATCCAAGTTTATCCTTCTTTATGACTGAGTATGTAAACACTCCATTGTATGTAAACACCACATTTTATTTATCCATTCCTCTTTTGTTGGACATCTAGGCCTCTTCCAAGATTTAGCTGTGATGAGTCTTACTACTATAAATATAACTATGCATGGGTCACTATGATAGGATGTAATAAGATGCAAGTTGTTTTCATTCCTTATGGTCAGGGGTTATATCTTATTGTTTGTTATCAATTCATATAGGTTCTACCACATTTCTTAGCCAATAATGAGAGGTAAGTGAAGGAAGTTTTTGACTGATGGTGTCAATCCTTGTTGAAAGGAGTGATAAGTCATCATTCAGGTTGAAAACAAGAGCTGTTATGACAGACGCAGACTTGCAACACTCAGTGAGATGATGGGAGAGGACATGGACCAAAGACAAATGAAAGGGTTGAAAACTGTGCTGAAGGCCCAGCCTGGGATCTGGAGCACAAACATGCATTGCTGTCAGTCAGCCTGGGAATTGAAGGTGAGAAAGGACAAGGTAAAGTAGGTCTGCACTGTGCTTTGCCAGAAGACAGCAAGCAAAACCAAGTGATCAATTTGAAAATCATGCAACAAGTATCTATCAGAGACACTTAGCTGAAGCACTTCAGACAAGTTCCACTGTCAGAGATACAGAGAAAGTAAGCAAGGGAAACAAGTCAGAGGCTATGGGCAGTGAACAAAAGGCTACTGAAATCTAAACTGCTAGGGAGGAGAAACTACAACTTATGAAAAGTTAAGAAGTATTATTCCAATGGGAGACCTACGCAGAGGTGAGGTACAGGTGAAAAGAGCTAAAAAGGAGTGGAAAGGATTTTCATTTCCAGCTCTGACATGTGAAGAAATTTTAATGGTCTGTATGATTACACTGGGCCCACCTGAGTAATTCGGTATAATCTTTTTATTTCAAGATCCTTAACCTCATCACATCTGCCAAGTTCTTTATGCTATATAAGGTAACTAACAGGTTCTGGGGATTGGAGTGTGGGCATCTTTCAGGGACCATTAACCCACATGCCACGTTGGTCTTTGGACTGGCAAACTCTGAAGGAAATTTTTAAGTAGACAAGGCTGACTGGAATCTCCATGTGCACCCCATCTTAATCTGGTTTGAGTAAAAGCATATGAGATTTACTAATTTTTCCCAGAATGGCATTAAAATGGCTGAGAAAGAGCAGGCTGACTAAAAGAGGCTTAAGAATATAAGACCTGGGTTAGTGTCTATAGGGTGACATACTGCTAATGACCATGGAAAAGTGATTGACATAAGCAATAGATACATTAAAGGAAGAGGCCGGTCTACTGGCCAGTATGAATGACTTGTAATTCAGTGGATGCCATCAATGGACATAAGATAAAGGTAAGAACTCTGTCCCCTGATGCTCAATAACATACAGCCTCCTTGAAATATCTTGTAGAAATTCTTATTTCACTGAATTCGTGAAATGATTGAGCTTACATAGAAAAGATCACATTAAATCATTTCTCATTGGGCAGACTCTAGCCACAAATAAGTTTTTTTTAAAGTTGCGTGTTTGCTAGCCTAGGTGTAATGACTGTGAAATTTGTTTTCACTTCACAAACATTAAAGTCAGATAGACAACATTAAAATCTCAGCTCCATCATGTTAGAGCTCTGTGACTTGAACATACGTAGAAAAATAACTTTGCAAGCTATTTGTAATAATCTGGGGGCCTAAACTGGTAGAACAGAGAGAGACAGAAAGAGAGAGAGAGAGAGAGAGAGAGAGAGAGAACTCTCCTGAGGAAATCAAGGAGAATTCAAAAATTAGAATGAAACATTAAATATAGAAAATATCAGTAATGAAATGTCCTAGCAGGAGGATAGGATGTCCCTTTCTGATTTTTAGTATCAGGAATAGCTAATCCAGGCATTGAACTTCTGTCTCTGTGATGAAAATACTTCATAGGGTCAACATCCATTGTATGTCTTACACATGCACAAATGCGTCTGTGTAAATGGTTTGTGTGATGAGAGTTAATTCGGTTAAGGCAAGGTGAAACAGAGAAGAGTAGAGTAAGAGTCATTTTCGAACTCAACTAAGCCAGGGGAAGCAGTTGGAAGGCACAGCGAAATATAAAAATACAAGTCCTTTGCAGCAGGCAAAGATGTTAGAAAGGGTTTATATTACCTCAGGGTAGAATAAGGGTTTATGAAATCACTTCTGTAGTAATAACCACAACCTCCAATCTCTTTCTACTCCTCATTTTTGTTTATAGCAGCACTGCATCTCTATTTTGTAATTTTGTGAATTGTTCATCTCCTAGAAAAGAAATCTAGGTACCATGACAACAGTTCACATTACTTTTGTGTCCTCGACACCACAACAGTCCCTGGAATGTATTAAAGTTAAAGAAAAGCCACTACTGAATTAGTGAGCAAATGATTACAAACCCAGATCCTAAGCTGTAAACACATAGTGGCTATCCGTGAAAATTACACATGTAAATAATTATAAAATAAAAAACCCTTCCAAAACCACTGCTAACACAGAAAGGCTTAGATTAAGGGACCGTGGAGAAGAAAGGGTGTGAGAGGAGTTACAACAGGAGAAAGTATCACAGGAAGGGGAAACCATGGGCTGGTAGCAGGGGTGGGCATTCTACTTGAAATCCACTGGGGAAGTTCTATCAATTAGTTTCTGTCAGTATAACGCTGCATACTAACTCACCCCGAAAGGGAGTTGCAAACAGCAATAAACCCTTATTAATTGTGCATATATTTTCAGGTCAGCTGGTATTTGTTTGGCCGGTCTTAAGTAGACTCACCAGAACTTAATTCCAGACTACAGGTTTGAATTCTGCTCAAAATATTCTTTTTCTTCAGATATCAGTGGGTTGTCTGACTTGTTCTTTTATTATGAAAGGATAAAAATTGTCATCAAAATCAGACGATGTTGTTAAAGCCCAGACTTATTTCCTGCGTGGTGTTCTTTCTGCAAGCCAGAGCAGACCACCTGACCAAGCCCAGCATCACTGTTTCAGAGCAGCATAGCCCTATCATGGAGGTGAAGGGAAGAGGGGGAATGGCAGAGAATATTTACTTCGGAGTAATCTAATCTTCCACAATGCACTAAAAATAAAAAAGCCCTAAAGTTCCAGTGGCTTAATACATTTTCACTTCTTACATTACACTTCAGAATGGATCCGTGATGCAGGTTTTTCTCCACCTTCTTTGCCCACTGTCCTTCTCCTTCAGTTCCCTCCACCTCATCCTCCAGAAATGCACTATCAGGCAGAATAACTGCTATCTGCATGTGACTTTTGTGCCCTAGACATTGCATTTAGTCTGGTTGAGATGTGCTGTATTACATTTTCAGTGTTCTGGGCCTCCGAGGGTCCAAGTGGTAAAGGTTCCATCCCTGGCATGGAGCACGGTAGGAGGTATGGTAGAGCTTTTGGTAGGTGGGGACAGAGAAAGATGCTTAGTTCACTGGCAATATGTTCTTGAAGGTAATTGTGGAACATGCTCTTTCTTTTATTTCTGGCCTCCTGGCCATTAGGTGAATAGCTTCATGTGTGGTGTGCTCCCACCGTGACATACGGCCTCAGCACAGGTCCCAAAGCAACAGGGCCAACCAACCTTACACTGGAGCCTCCAACATGATGAGCCAAAATCAGTGTTTTTCTTCATGAGTTGATAATCTCAGGCATCTGTCACAGTGGCAAAAGCTGACTAACACATTCTATAAACGTAAGATAAACATTAGTTTTGAAGATGTGGTATTAAAATGAATGTAAACTAAGTTTTACACATTTTATACCTCTGGCCATTAGAGAAATCCAAATTAAAGCAATGCTAAGGCTTTATCTTGCACCAGAAAGAATGGCTGTCACCAAGAAATCAAATGACAGCAATGGTGGTGTGGCTGTGGGGAAAAAGGAAGCCTCTTACATTGTTGGTGGGAATGCAAACTAGCACAATTATTATGGAAATAAATATGGAGATTTCTCAAGGAATTGAAACTAGAAATTCCATTTTATCCAGGTGTTCCCCCTTCTAGATATCTTACCAAAAGAGCTAAAGACATTGCATTATAACAATACATGCATGCAAATGTTTATAGGAACATAATTCATAATAGCTAAATTCTGGAACCAGCATGTATGTCCATCAATGGATGAAAGAATAAAGAAAATGTGGTATCTATACATAATGGAATACTACTCAGCTAAAAAGAAGGATAAATTCAAGGATAAATTCATTTGTAGGAAAATGGATAACCTGAAAATACAATGTAAGTGAAATAAATCAGACACACAAGCTTAAATACAGTATAGTATCTCTCGTTTGAGTAAGGCAAAGTACAAATAAAGAAAAATGAGATAAATCTTTTGCAAATGGGAAGAGGTCAATGGTACCCAGGGAAGGGGGAGACAAGGAGGAAAAGGGAAAGTAAAAAGATTTAAGACACATCAGATACTTGTACCAAATACCCACAATGAATGTAAACATCAATCATCACAAACATGAACTAAAAAAGCTACTACTAATAATGAAAATGGGGACAGAGGCTGTACAGACAAGTGGGGTGGCTGAGGACGAGAGGCATAGTAAGGACTTAAGTTGTGTCATGTACATGTGCCTCCTCCTTTTAATGTGGTTATGGGAAGGTTTAAAATTATATACTTGCTCCTTATATTTCTATTGACTAGCACTGGTCTACTCCCGGCCATCAGAACTCAAAAATGAGAACAAGAGGGGGAAATTTTCACCAAAAGTTATAGGGATGAGCCTCCAGAGAGTATCCATCACTCTGCTTGTATCTCACTAGCCAGAACGGCCACCTAGCTGCACAGTCGCTGGGAAGGTGGGGGGTCTAGGAAGAGTAGAATACAAATATTTGCCAGAAATTTCGTGTTTCACTTACTGTCTTACCTTCACTATATGCAAATTAATTTCTTCCTCTAAATCAAGCAAAAAGTGAACCTTTGGACAGGAGACAAAGGCTTGCATCACAAAAGAGAAAAGAAATACAATGGAAGGTAAGTTCTGATCGGGAAGAAAGGCAATGGCCAAGGAAAAGTCAGGAGGCCACCCATCGGAAGTGGGTGATGGGAACACAGGGTGACCAGGCATCCAAGACCCAGATCTCTAGCTATGATAGCACTGTTCTCTCTCTTAGATTTTCCTTCCAATGTTCTTTGTTTAATTGAACAGACTCTTAATGAGAAGGGAATATCGTGACATCTTTGCTACTTGTATGTAACCTCTAGAGTCAATTTTTCTTATATAAACATATAAATTATGCCATTTCTTTTTGTATCAGTTAAATATACCCCAATGATCTATGCTAAAAATACTGATGAAAAGACTGGGCTGTGACCTCTATCACTTCTCTACAACATCAAGGTTGTAGCAGCAGGTATCCAGTGAGCGAACACAATAATCCTGAGTTTGTGGTTTGGTGGCCTCGTGGGAGGAGAGTGACTGAGCCTGACTTCAGTGTTTATATAACAGCTCAGGGACACGGCTTCAACATGGTCAAATATCTCTGCTCCATCAGAATTTTTTTTCTCCTTAATATAGTATCAGTGGAGTTTTCTAATCTTCAAAGAAATATAGTTCTACAATATCTATTTCAGCAGAGCACACACAGCAAAGAAACTCTGTCTGAAAGTTCATCTGTCCCTGTTCTGACTTTCTGCCTTCCAGAGTTTTGGTGCAGCTATTCTCTAACCATTTCCTTGGCTTTATATTGGCACTAGCAAGCTCATCACTGCTCATTAATCAATTTCTCCTCAGCCATTCTTTGATAAAGACAAAGCATCTTTTTTCTGTTTTTTGCAGCTATCTTGACACAAAAGTAAAATTGATTATGAAACATAATCTTCATAATCATAATCTTCATAATCTTTTTGGTATCTATTTGGCTGTTTGAATCCATTCAGGAAAACCAAGTTTCTTTAGCCAATATTATCAGTGTTCAAGTACATTAGCAAAGAGTGTCTAACTCGTATGTGATAACTGCAGAGCTGCCCCACTCCAAAGTCTGTGCTCTGATCTCATAAACAGTCTTCAGCCACTGAGTAGCACCAGTGAAAGGCAAAGGACCAGAGCCCTGTAACAGGGTCATCCGAAGGAATAGGGCCAATAGGAGACAATACAGACATGGATTTATTATGACAGATTGGCTCCTACGAAAACCAGGGCTGTGAAGGCATATGACTCATTGTCTGTAAGCTGGAAGTCCAGAAAAGCTGGTGGTGTTGTTCCAGGCCAAAACCCAAGACCTGCAAACCATACATGGGAAGCAATGATATAAGTCACAGCCTAAGTCCAAAGGCCCAAGAACCAAGAGTATCAACACCCAAGAGCAAGAGAAGCCTTGTCTCAAAGAAAGAGCACAAACCCCAGCATCCTCCATGTTCTGTTCTGTTCTGTTCTGTTTTGCTCTGTTTAGCATCTCCAAAGCTCAGACAATATCCATTCACATGAGAAAGAGTGGAACCGTTTCTCAGTTTGCTGACAAATGTTCATCTCTTTCCGAAGCACCTTCACAAACATATCCAGAAGGAGGTTTTTCCAGCTAGCTGAGTATCCCACAACCCAATCAAGCTAACACACAAAACATTAATCATCTCAAACACCAAAGTAGCTGGTCTGTTTTATGCTCTAATAAAACTGGGTGTTGCTTAGTTCTTAGCATTTATGATTACGGCACCTCTTCCTATTTATTCCCATACTAATCATTCAACTGTTATTCTTTGGCACTTACTAGGTTTAAAACAAAGCAAGAGCCACATGAAGATTAAGTGATGACCCGAGGCTATAAAACTAGTGAATAGTAAGCAAAAGCTTAAACCCAGATCTTTAAATACCAAGATGTTGACTCTTTATATAAAGCAACACTAAAAATTATGCCAACATTAAATAATCCAGCATGTATAATTTCAGAACAAGTACAGCTATGGATTCTACAATACTAAAACCGAATTACAAATGTGAACATGGTCAAAGACTCCAAATCCTGCCCCTTTTCTGTCATCAAAAAAGAAAATAACAAACAACTATTGCTCACATGAGAAACAGACTTTTACTACATTCTCTCAGTCCTTCCTCTAAGATAAAGAAAAGCAGTGTATCTATGGAAGTGTTCCCAATGCAGCTGGAAAAAAATTATTTTAAGTTGTACCAGGTAGTACCAAAGAAGTTAAAAATAGTCATCTAAGTAACCTTTCAGAGAGACAGCACCAAAGCCAATTAACCACTGTGTATCTCCTACTTATCTTCAGTATGTTCCAGTCAAGTGGGCACAGAGCGAATAATTTTCAGCAAACACCTACGATGAGTCCACCACATTAGAAGGAGGAAGGGAATAAAATAACCAGAGTCCTTATTCCTGCAGTAGAATTGTGCATAATTTAGGGGTGGAAACTGATACACAAGACATTTTGAAAGAAGCAACAATTAGAACAGATATATCCCAATTATAAATTAATTGGAGCCATGCAGGGTTAAGATTGACTGACATTGCCAGAAATCAAGACTTGACTTGATAACATCTATTCACTCACTTTTCATTTATAGAGTAATGGAAGGTAGATTTTAAAATCTAGGCTCTGAAATCGAACAGATCTAGGGTCTCTGTCGCTCATTAGCTCTTAGCATTTGAGCAAATTACTTAAATTACTTCAGCCACTTTCTGTGTAAAATTAGGATAATGGTGTCTACCTCACAAAATGAAGATTAAGTAAGATAATACAAACCAAAGACTTAGCATAATATCTGAAGCAATATAAGCTCCTATTAATCTTTATCAAATATTAATTGTGCATTTTATAGGTACCAGAATCCAAAAAAAAAATTTAAAAACATTAGACTGCTACATTACCTGCCCTAAATTTTGCCAGGGTAATATTTAAAGCAGAAATACCGTCTACATTCAGGCTTTCATAACTTGTAAGCTAATTATAAATTCTGCCAAATTCCTCAAGTGTTGAGAATTAGAATGATTTGATGTTGAAGGGGCAATTGAAAGAACAGCCTTAAATTAGACCTTTTCATGGAGAAGAATTAGTCTCATTGTTCTTATTAAAAATATAAAGCAAGCTCCCCTTTCACTCATAAAGAAATCTCTCATAACTGGTAGCTTCTAGCACCTGGAATTACTGGTTTAGAGCTCAGACTGTTCAAGCAAGACTAGCCTTTGTGAAGATGTATTTGAGCAGAGAATAGGAAACCAGCTTGAGCTAAAAAGTACAATTGCCTTAAATGCTTCCGTGTGGCACAGTTCTTCCCTGCAGAAGCAAATGGTAATGTGAAAAACTAAAAGAAACTCCCTCAGTGGAAAGCAAATAAAACCCGAGTGTGATGTATGTGAAACTTAGATTTATATGTCTTTGACTGCATGGAGAATGGTCTTTGTTGTTTGTTTTCATTTATGTAACATCATTGGAAAAGCACATAAAAGAAAAGAAAACAAACAAAAGCCATAACAGGTCTCAGACAGAGAGAAGGAATTTTAGAGCAGGGCATATATCAAGGTAAGAAAGTCAACTGAGATATTTCTAGACATAGATTTTGCTTATCTGCCCTCCCAGAACTATCCTAAAACTACCAAGCAAAATTTCAACAAAAGCACTGATAGTCTTAACAATATTCCCAATTAGCCTTGGTTGTTCCAAGTGTTTACTGAATAAGTACGAGAATAATGAAGAGCCAAACTTCCTACACTGTGTAATTAAGACACATGTTGCCCCAGCTTTCTGTATATTAGCTAATTTAATCCTTGCAACTGCCTTGTGAGATGAGTTCTGTTATTACTACATTTTTTGGAAATGACACAGGCGTGGAAAGAAGAAGTAATTTACTCAGAATCATAAATTAGACTTCAGTTTTTTCCTTTGTAGGCAATAACGATAATAAACCTACCAATACTGCTTTGTCATTCACAATGCAGTCTTGAATATAATTTTCTTTTGTAAACCTCAAAATATCATTAAAATTAGTTAAGTTATTAATACAGATCTGTTTTGCAAATGAAATCAGTTCCGAATGTCACATCTAAACTCAAAACTGGACCCTCTGACCATGGTGCCATTTTCTTTCTACTCTAATTTCCAAAGTTCCTTTCAACTACTGTCTTATAATCCTATACAATTGTAGAACCCTTTTCTATACAAATATAGATAAAGCTGATACAGCACTCAGCTCAATATCAAGCCACTTTGTGAGTATATTATATATTTAACACACTGCAGAGCTTCCTTCCCTTTTTCCTTTTTCAGTGCTGGAGATTGAAGCAAGGGCCTCACACTAGGTGAGTGCTCTACCACTGAGCTACTTCCTCAAACCTCTGTTTTAATTTATTTAAACCTTGCAATTCTGTAGTGCACTACTGCTGCAGTCCTCCCTGTATAGATGAGAAAACTGAGGAAGTGAGAGGTGGATAATTTGTACAGCTAATGGTGGAGCTGGGATTCAAACCCTGGTGTCCTGACTCCAGGCTGTGCTCAAGTGTTACATACATGGCATCACAGGACGAAGTCAATCCTGAGCGCTGTTTGTTTCAACACTGTTTAAAACAGCTTTTAAGACTTGAAATTCCATTTAGAAAGTGAGCTGAATAAATGAATCAATAACTATCTATTAAATATTTGCTTTGGACAGACATTATGATAAGCACTGCTGAGAGTGTAGCCAAATATTAGATGTATCCTTGTTGTGGAAAAGAGTTTATAGTCTAGCTGAGGAAAACAGATCTACTAGGTACAGAAGTTATCTTCAACACAATTTGAACAATGAATATGAGTATCCAATAAAGAAATTCAGAAAACTGCTAAGTCGTGGAATATAAAATCCAAACAAAACAATCTGTATGCTGGGAATCCTTGTTGCACTTAAATAAAATAAAAAAGAAAAGTAAACTCTTGGAGAAAATAACATCTTATTTATAGACAAATACAAAAAAACATGACTTACCAGTAGATTTACCCTGACTTAGCAATTCTTTTGTAAAAGTACATTTCTTGGACTTTTAGATCAATAGTTGGATCAACAGAGAAAAAAATGAGGTGAAAATTGACATCCTTTACAGAGATCCAAATTTTTTTGAAACATCAGATTTCTAAAGAACTATGTAGCTATCTAAAGAACTTAATGAAATGCTTCATTGCTAGATATGAAAATATGCTGCATTATTTTGTGAACAGATCCATACTATCCATATTCATGGGAATATGACGCAGCACCTGTCAAAGGAAAACCTATGGACTTAGTCTTCTAAGTTAAAGAATAGGAAAGGGCATTCCTCCTCTTTCAGCATCATCCTCCTAAAGGAGTTTCTAAGGGAGAATGAGGATTGAAAACAAAGTCCATTAGCAACAGACGTAAAGGCGGGGTGGCAGTGAGACCACTGAACACCATTAGCTACCATCACACTAATTACTCATTTCACTATTGGTGTTCATTGTGCTGCCAGATCACTTGTATTTGGATAAGAAAAACAATAACATAGAAAAATATTCAAGCCACACTAAGACAAATAACAGGAATCACACTTAGACTTGGCAATCCACTGTGAAGGGTTAGAAACTCATAGAAGAAAGGTGTGTGTTAGGAGACAAATCATCTGCCAGTCTTTTGCCTCAAGAGACTTTTTTAATGTAAGCAATATATTAAAAGCTCTTAGCATTGTGCTAGGAGCACAGAAATGTGAAAAACTAAGACAGAGTCCCTGGCATTTAGGTTCACATTTATTGGGAAGAATAAACACATAAAGAAATCATTGCCACACATGTGTCATGCATTATAACAGAGATGACCCCCTCCTGTGGAAGCAGGTTGCATTTGGGGGAAGCATTAACCCTCCGGAGAAATTAAAAAAGAGATAAGTAGAGACAGGACTGGAGGTGGCATATTGAAGTTTGAGTGAAAAATCACTACAGGGAAAGTAAGGTGGCAGGGAATATTAAATCCTGGGACATTTTTCCTACAAAAGGAGAAAATTTGTTCCAGAGCAAGTGACCAAAGCAAGTGAGATTTCCTCTTCAGGAAGAAACATTTCCTCTAAGGACTGATTAATTCTGGATAATATGCTGAAACAGCTCTGCATTAGCAAAATCTTGAAACTGTCTCTCAAGAATGGTATTAGTCAAAACTCTAGTTCATGAGAAAATGAAAGAGATAAAAAGTTGTTGGTACAGTTCACAAGATTGACAAAAAGAAAATTTGTGATTCTAAAGTACCAATTCTTGGCCAAAGATTCTCTCCAGCAAATATATTCTATGCTATTTTTATTGTGATGCAAGTCACAACCCTCTCCTTGCTGCAGGGACTACAGTGTTAGCATGGGTCAAAATCTCCTTTTAGATAAATGAGAACCCACAATCCTCAGGATGTAGTCTTCCTATCAGTGCAATGCAGAAATTTCTCTAAACCAGAGACTCACAAGCTCACATCAACTAGCAAGTTCCCCCAGACAGAAAATAAGGCTGAGGAAGAGGACAAGATTGTAATTCCCCAAAGATAACTCTCAGCTCTACAAAGTACAAATCTCCTGTGGGCACCGTGAACCCAGTGGGATCTCCTCCACCAAGCATGTATTAATGACTCCTGCAAAGTTCTCAAACTCAGCATCAGTCCCCTGAGCAATGGGTCTGGGCAGCTGATGTCATGCAGAATATTTATTAAGCCCATTTCCAACTGACCAGATGGTGTTACTATTGCCAAAACAAATGACCTGGAGATTTAATAGCACATAAGATATATAGTTGCTATATTTTTCTTTTTCCTTCTAGCTGCCCATGTCTCTTGCTTTACGGAATAAGGTAAACAAGGACAAACACGTTAAGCGATACTTTATGTGGATTCAAACCTACTGAAGCAAAGTGGCCCAAGAGGCAGATGACAAGGTGATAATCCTTCATTTTAAAACTGAAAAAAGATATTCCAGGAAACGATATTTTACTTTTGCTTTAGAATAAGCAATCTACTTCATCGCTCGGCTTAGTAAAGGCAAACAAAGACCCCATGATGGCTTGGAAATGCGTAAGGTGGCGACCAGCTGCAAGCCTCCACCGATGCCATGGCCACGTATTAATTACCAGCAACATTACAAATATCCAGAATTTATTTCTTCTTCAGGATGCTGTTTTTACCTTTTGAGGCTTGAACTCCAATTATGAAAGGCAAAACCTTTTCAAAGTATTCCATCTGAGAGGAAGCCCAGAATTCCCTTTCTGTGGCATGGGAAAGGCCAGAACCTGAGGAGACAGGTGGCCAGTCAGGGACTTCCTGCGGTGGGTCATGGTACGCAAGTCCAGGAACCATTGTAGATGGTACAGTAGCTATTTTTAATGATTGTTCTTTATCATTGTGCTCCATTTGCTATAATAACATAAAATATTGAACCAAAAACCAATGCAGTAAAGCAAGTATTATGCTCTTCAGTTTTGTGGGTTTGGAGTTCTAACGAGATAAAACAGAGTTTGCTTGTCCTTGCCCAGTGATGCCTTGGGTCTCCAGTGGAAAACACAAGCACCAGGGACTGAAGCCAGATGGCAGTCACAGATGCGAGCTCATGTCTGCTGCTGGCCATGGCCACTCCTCTCCAAATGATCCACCTTGTGAAGTTTCTCCACCATGGACTTTCAAAGCCAGAGACTTCTTTCTCAGCAGCCCCTGAATCCCTGGGTCAGGCTCCTTGCCGTGGAATGGATGTCCACACCCCCTTGACATTCATATGTGGAAATCCCAATCCTAAATGTGATCACACTTGGAGATGTGTCCTTTGGGAAGGAATTAGTTCATAAAGTTGGAGACTTCACGATGACATTAATATTCTTCTAAAAACAGATATCATGAATCTTGTTACTCCTCTCTTTGGTGTGTGAGAATAAAGCAAAAAGGTTGAGGACACTTACCAAACACAGATCTTGCAGGCACCATAAGATCATACTTCAGAGTTGTGAGAAAATAAATTTCTGTTCTATAGTCACCCAATGTTGTTATGGCAGCCAACACAGATAGTACTGTGGTATATGACAAAGCTGATGCAAAGTCACTCCCATGGTTATATTGTACTACATAAGACTCAATCTTTTTTTGAAAAAAACTACAACAGAAATTCATAACAAAAGAATTGGAGAATAACAATAGTTCACTTCCCATTCTGTTATTCCAAGACTCCAGCCTATGAAGGAGAATTCTCTAACTGGCCAAGAAGATGCAGCTTGCTACAGTGCCAATTGCATATGGCCAGGCTCGTATGTGTAACCTTGGGTGGCTTGCAGGAGCTGATAGGAAGTTATGGGAACAGCAACCTGAGTAAGCGTAGAAGTGGACCCCTTTCCAGCCAAACTGCCATAAGACAATGCAGCTCAGTCAATATCATAATTGTAGCCTGCTAAGACCCACTGGCAGAAAATTCAGCTGAACCACAATAAATGAATGTTCTCAAAACCACTAAATACATAATAAATTATCATGTAACAATAGAAAAAATAGTCACTTTGAAAGAAGAGCCTGTAAGTTGCTGTGATCATCTTTGAGGAGATGGTGTGGACACCTTAGAAATGCAATCTGAAATAACTATTCCTTTCTTCTCCCATCCATTGTCTTAGTTCCTTTCCTCATTGCTGGGACAAAATACTGAACACCCATAAGTTAAAGGAGGAAACTTGTTTTAGCTCATAGTTTGTAGAGGTTTCAGTCCAGAGTCAGCTGGCTTCAAGGCAGGGAAGCACGGCAGAGGGGCATGGCAGAGGACAAACAGTCCACAGCAGGGCAGGTATACTGCAACAAGCAGTCAGTCTTTTTTCTCTTCACATTCCATCCAGGCTATAAGCCTATTTTTGGTGCTACCCAAAGCCACAGTGGGTTTTCTGTCTTCAGAAAATCTAATCAGCCACACCCAGAATGATGCTAAAACAATTACCAGACTAATCTAATTATTACACACCCATAATCCATAGTCACACACCCTAAATCCATCCACCTCCCAAAAGCCCTTTCTATGTGTACACGAGGCTTTGGAGGGTCTAGGTACAAGCCCTAACATGCAGAAACTTTCAATAACCTAAGTTGGACATAACATCCCAGGCTGAAGTGTGCTATGGGAAAGTAAGAAATGGAATTGTGTTCAGACTCGTAGCTAAATAGGTCAGTAGGGATATAGGAAGACTCATTTCCAAGACCCGGTAAGTGACTTTCAGAAGACTGGAGCAGAGTTCCACAACCAGGCAGCCGGGTGAAATGGCAAACAGTACCTTGGACAGCAGCTTTTGTGGCCTACGTGATGTGCATGTTCTTCAAAAGTTTCAGAAAATCTTTGGAGCTAGGAATCCAGTGAAATGGCAAGATTTCTGGTTTCAAGTGTGTTTGAGAGTCAGACTTGTTTTGGGGTATTAAAGGGAAATATTCTGAGAACACGGCAAAATCTTTGAGTTAGAGATCACAGATGTGCAGGCTAACTAGAATACACTTGTATGAATGGGTTGTTCTTTACACAAATCTTAGATATTGCTTTCTCATTGCTGAAACCCAATTATGTTTAATCTTTTGTTTAGGGTTCACTGACTACCCAAGAATTCAAATGTCTTTTAAGCCCAATATGTTCTTACACTCATCAACAAATATTTAATAGACATCTACAAGATGCTAAGCTAAAAGTAAACAGACAAGATTATTTCAATTGGAAAATCAAATATGTTCATCAAATACAATATAAGGCAAGAATATGCATTTTTCATACTTCCTATTACCTTACCTATGCAATTTTCTTATTGTCTTAAAACAAATACTAAATATCACTTTTCTACTTTCTTCTGGAAATATAGGAATGATAATAATGACACTAAAGAATGTCTAATGCTATGGAGGACACTTTACAATCACTGTGCTAAATTTATATAATACTGCATACCATCCTCACAACTTTTTGAGGAAGATACCATTATTATGCCAATTGTACTGATGAGGAGTTTGAGTTAGAGAGGTGATGAAACTTACCTAAGTGACGTAGTAACTAACATAGCACTAGAGCCCAAGTGTACTTATTTCAAAATTCATATCATTAATTCCATTATGTAAAGACTTGCTTCCAAACTCAGACTCATGTAGATTGATAAGAAATCTAAAAACTTATGTAAATTTACTCCTCTTGTAAGGGCTCTTACAAGTAATTTTTGAAGCGATGTGCTCAGAAGAAGCTTATAAAGGTAGGAGATAAGCAGGAAAGGGCAGGGAAAGATACAAGGCAAAGCTGTTATTTCAGGAGAATTCCAGGCACAGCCTGGCTCATGGGGAGCTCTTAGACCACAAAGCAGTCTCCTCCAGAGGCAAGAGACAGTGGTCCCCCCTGCAGTGGGGCTATTCCACCCCACTCCAGGCTCCCATTGGCTAGAAGGTGGGTTTGGAGAAAGGGTGTAAGGATGGGTGTAAAGCAGGGTTTAACCTCCCTGACATCTCCAGCCAGGTGGCCTTCATCCTTTTAGAGAAACACTCAGGAAAGGATACAGGTGGATACCACTGGCAGCCAACACCTGTGGCAGCCAGAGACCAATACAAGTATTGTGCAAGAGGACCTAGGCAGGGCTCCAGTAGCATCTGATACATCTGCCAAGTGTTTAGCCTTGCCTGCTTGAATACCTCCGGGCAGAAAAGAACTCATCACCACAAGCTCTGCCTACCAAGGCAGTGCATTCCAACCTGTGCACAGCTTACATACAGAAGTCTTGTGTTCTTCGGATGTGGGAGAACAAAGGAAGTCAGTTCTGGACAACACGTGCAAAGACACAGTGTCACAGGGCACGGTTGTGTGTCATGCTGCTGTAACTGGGATCGTGCTGTGTTTCATTTGATTACAACTTAGGGTGTGGAAGTAGAGAGTGGTAGTGGTGAGTCTGGGAAGCTGACAGTCTGCCAGACGCTACCCACAGGCTTCCTAAGGAGTGGTATGATGTCCTAAGGAACCACTACATGGACTTGGCAGAGAAGGGAAGGAGGATCTCTTCTGCAAAACTCAACTTCGCGGCAAATGCTCGGAACAGCCCTACCACCACGTTCATGTTCCGAGCTTTCACGTCTGTGTTTTCGCTGGACTTCCAGCTCCTCAAGCACAGCAACTTTGCCGTAGCGATCCTTGTGAGTGCCTCAAGCAATACACGACCATGGAAATGAAATGAACTGATCATAAGGAAGGGAAACCATTGCAACGCTGGTGAGAGATGTTAAAAGACTCAGGAGGCACTGAACCAAAGCCCCGTGGGCCTCACCCAGCATTCCACCTGTGTTTGCAGATAAGGTGCTGCGGTACACAGCCACACAGTGTGTTCATTATGGTGAGAACCATGCGATAACAGCAGAGTTAATTTGAAAAAGAGACCAGATGGCCTGCAAAACCCAAAATATTTATATCCAGTTACTGGGAGCAAAGGTTTGCCAATCCCTGGACCAAGCTGAACAGCAGTGATATAAATGAATAGGTAGCATATTGGGAATTACTTTCAGGAGGTGGAATCAATTAGAGCAGCAACCACTCATCCCTCCCAGGTATCTCTTGGTGCTGGGCCAAAGTTCACAGATTTGTGTGAATGCTTCCGTAGATACACATGCTAGGCCAAAGCTATAGATATGTATGAAAGCTTTCCTGTGTTCACGTCATCTCTTAACAAGTTCTACCTACTCTGTCACATTTAAACTGAGCTGTCATTTCTGTAAAGACCTTTACACTCTGAAAACCACACCAAGAACTCCACTCACCACACAGGCCTACAGATCCAAACCAGAACATGAACCCCTCTTACTTCACTTTGAAAACTAAAGTCTTTTCGTCAATGGACGGTATCAGCTCTGAGGTCCCTTCTATAAATCTTCTAAAATCTTCCAAGTCTCTAAATTATTGTCATGTCTCTTGTTTGCACTGCAAAACTTTGGAGATGGCCTAAATCTTTTTCACCTCATTAAACCACTCTGTGCCAAAGTCCTCTTAAAAACTTTTCATCTGAAGAGTCTCTATAAGGCCTGAAACTTCTTTTCCCTTCTCTATGTCACTGGAACATAAAAGATTGCAATTCAAAGAAAAAGCAAAGAACTGTCATGTTCCTTTTTGTTGCTGTTAATCTCTGAACAGCAGAATTAGGGCGACTATTTTTTTTCAGTTCCTGGTTCTCTACTTCCTGTTTGAATATACACTACAAAGTGTCGGCGAAATGTATTTATAGGACACAGTCAGCTGGTTGCTAGGTCTTTTGTATAGGACTTGAAAGGTAAAGGCAAGCACTTTTCTCTTAAAAAAAAAAGTAATCTGCAGTCATAGAAACATCTAATCTTAGTCATAGCACCGACACCCCCAGATGGGCCAAAAATATAATTTAGAATAAAAGTTGCTTGTGAAAAAAAAAAAAGATTCTTAAAAAATTACACCTTGAATAACAAACCAACGAGAAAAACTTTTCTTACTGTCAAGGAGTAAGCTTAAGAAAACTAATGATTTGTGGGTACTGTTATATCTGAAAATTATTTGTCCCAAATATTTGATTGCCATCACTATCTGGAAGAAAGTTGAATTCTGTGTATCATACACCAAAATAATTTTCAAATCTGTAAAAAATTTCAGTGTGAACATAAGCACAAAGATACGAAACAGGAGCAAAATATAAGCTGCTAGAAATCTGATTTTATAGTAGAAAGGAATTCTTTATGAGTAAGACTCTGTGAAAGACAGACTTTAACAATTAAAATCTTAAGGTTTCTGTTTATCTTGAAACAGAATATTCAACATTAAAAAACAAGTAACCAACATGGAGAAGGTTTCAGTAGGTATGATCAGACTTCTTTTTCTTTTCATTTTGCAAGAAGCAGCACATGAAGATAAAATTAAAGGATGAGCATAGAATGTGAAGACATTCATAAAGAAGGAACATAAATGGCA
Organism: Chinchilla lanigera; assembly: GCF_000276665.1. Taxonomy (NCBI): domain Eukaryota; kingdom Metazoa; phylum Chordata; class Mammalia; order Rodentia; family Chinchillidae; genus Chinchilla; species Chinchilla lanigera. The sequence goes on from NW_004955423.1 coordinate 23,046,853, forward strand.
AATAAATATGTGAAGAAAACACTCATGCTTATACACAAGTAAATAAACTAAAAGACCAAAATACTACCATTTCCCCCATACATTAACAAAGATACTTTATTGGAAAGAGTATTTAAATGTAGTAGTTCAAATGTTTTTAATTGCAAATAATGGAAAACTAATTCAAAATATTTTCAGGAAAAATGATAAACTTTCAAATTTTGTAATTCTGGAGGTAGGGTTGGCTTCAGGCATGACTTAACCAGCAAAGGAGATCCAATTCTCAAAACTCTCTTCCCTCGATCAGCATAGTGCTGATAATCAAGTCATATGACAAATTCTTAACTAATCACCATGGCCAGAAAAATGCCATCTTCCAATTGGATTGTGCCGTCTTAGATGCTCCCGTCTGAACAAAATCACTTCATAAGGGAGACCACAGTGTGATTATTGGTGTTAAGTATTCAGGGCCCTTCCTTGGTACCACGATAGGGTGAATTCCCCTTAAGTCATGTGACTGATTCACCCTGGGAAAGACAGAATTTCTGGTGAGACTGTACAGAAAGCACGCTGATATGTGTAAGGGATGGAGCAATACATTATTTAAGATTAATGTGAAAATTGAGCTATAACTATCAAGATTAATGTGAAAATTCAACTATAAATACCAAAGTCTTGAAAATATGTTCATCATATTTGTGCCAGAATCTAGAGCTTAAAATTTAACCTGAGAATAATTATGATTCAATTCAAAGATGTCTTTATTAGGATTAGTTAGGGTAGCAAAAAATACCTATCCAGCAAGGGAAAATAGTTAAATAAAGTATGAGACATAAACACTATGATATATTTTACAGTCTTCAAATATAAGACTGAAGAAAAATATCTACTAGCAATAAAATTATTCAACCCATATTAAGTGATTCAAGCCAGAGGACATTTTATTTTATAAAAATGATATGTATATATGTTTATTCATTGAAAAAGACAAATATATCAAAATATAAAGAGATATTATCTCTGAATAGAATAATTTTGGATAGTCTTTATTTCTCTTTTATGACTAGAAAGTCATATTTATTATACATTATACTTCATAAATTTTATTCGTGTGCATAGATTATTCCAGCAATGAGAAACATTCCTGCTTCGTTTAAAAGAAATCTAAATTTTAAAAAATTTAGCGCTGACTATGGCTTTAAGAATGTGTTGATAAAAAATTCCACACATCATCAACTGCAAGCTGCTAAGAGGGCCACGTAAATAAGGATCTGGGAATGCTATTTTAAACAGTCTCCTCCTGAAAGAGCTCTGCATTCACACCAACCCTGAATTAAGCAGCATTAGCCCACCTGAAAAACAAGGTGCCAACTACATCCATGATTTCTCTTCCCTCCGGGGAAGGATTTTGGGTAAACAAAGAAATATCAAATCTCCCAAGAGGTTCTTTCAACACCCTGAGGTCTCTCCTTTTGAGAACAGACACAAATACTCATATTCATATCTCAGAGAAGGTAATGGCTGACCGTGGAGAATTGCACCGTGTGTACTTCCAGGTGCACTGTGTAGATTTTTCACTTTCATGAAAGTAAACTGAGAACAGAACTTGATCTGTCTACACGAAGATGTACGCACAGCGGGCCACAAGACCAACCAGGTTAATTGTATTGAACATTTTTTAAAAGTTGCTTGAAATACAACCGCATTTATTGGTTTCCTTTGTCGATGTGTCACGATCTAGGCAACCATTCACAGAAACTAAACATATAGCATCTGAAATAAAACCACAAGGTCGAGACGTGTACAGGTGCGGCTGGTGTGAGGATGCCACACACAAGGCTGCTGGCACACAGCTGAGCCTGACGCGTGGGCTGCAGAGTCTCCCCCCTCCTGTAGGGTGGACCAATGGGGAGAGGAGAGTAAAGGGCATCAGGATAAAGTTTCTTTCTCTCTTTGTGATTTAAGAGACCACTGAAGACAAAGTTGAAGGGGTTCATTTATTCAAAATTCAATTAAAACTTCCTCTGCATACAAAGTGAATTGAATGAACAAAACTTCCTGCTCCCATAGAGTAAAAATTCTGGTGGATGTACAGGAATATATACAAAGGCTTGAAAATTTTTCTTTCCCTCTTTCTTCAGTATTAAGGAGAATGAAAAAAACAGAGTTGGTGTCTTAGAGAGATTGGCGATGACTGAATCAGAGGATTGTGCAGTCTTGGACCTTAAACATCTCCCAAAGTCCGTGCACTGGACGCTGGTCATAAGCCTGGGGCACTATGGGGAGCTGGTAGAGCCGCCTGGATGTGGGACCCCATGGGAGAATGTTAGGCTGCTGGAGGGCACAGCCCCTGGAGTTCTAGGACAGTGGCCTCTTTCTCTTTCTCTTTGCTTACCAGCCACCCTGAGGTGAGAAGTGCAGTCCAACATATGCTCCGTTCTAGGATGCTCTGCCTCACCGCAGCCCAGAACAATGAGGCCAAGCGATGAAGAAGGAAGTCTCTGAAACTCTGAGCCAACATAATCCTTTCCTTATTATACGCTGATTTTCTCAGGTATTTTGTCACAGTGGTGGAAAGCTGACTAACACAGGCATCTTCTGCTAGCAGGAAAGCTTGGAGAGATTACCCTGCTGAATTCTAGGAAAGAAAGAGAGAAAGGGAAATCTATTGCCAACGTCTAACCAAAAATCTGTCTTTGGTGCTCCCTTCTGCCTTTCTACTGTGACCCTCATGTAATTATGCAAACTTCTCTTTCCTGCTGTCAGTCCCAACCAGTGTTTCAGATGCCTCCAGTTGATAGTTCAAGACAGGAGAGGAGCACCTCTCAGCACTGTCAGCATCTGGACCCATACTGGATACTGTCATAGAGGAAGGGTGAAAGACAGACAGCTCAGTGAATGGGTGGAAGAAGAGAGAGAGACAAGGACGGATGGATGGAACAGCGTGAGGCTCCCTCCATGGCTTAATAAATGAAAAAGCACGTGAGTGACAAAGTCAAAAGAAATGAAGAAATGAGCAAAAGAATAATTCAAGGAGAGACTTAAAGATGCTTATAGGGAGCTTATGCAACAGAAAGATGTGGCTGAAGAGACAGTGGAGAGATGGTGGATAAGTGGGAGAATTAATCCTCAAGGAGAAGAGAAGACAGTACGTCTTAAGGAGGAGCAGAGGCGCTCAGGGAGGTTAGGAAGCACCAGCTGTGGCCGAAACCTTGAAGCTCAGTTCAGTGAGGAGCATTCTGCCTCTGCAGACAACAAGCGCCAGGAGCAGTCCTAGCATTCCCAAGCTTAGAGGCCTTACAAAGCCTGCTTCAGGGCTCACCTCCAGAGGCAGTGAAGTCCAATCGTTTACAAGCAGACTGTAGTAGTCTCAGATCAAAATACATTCCCTTAAAACCAAAAAAGAAAAAAGAAAAAAAACACACAGATGGAAAAGAATCCAAATCTCCTGCAATATTTTATGATTCAGGAATAATGTTTTAAAGTTTTATATCTGCTTAATACCTGTATATGTAAATGTATGTATGTGTTTATGTGTGGCTGAAACAATACATATGGGATATATTTACTTACATTCGTTCAATACATTCAATATTTCTATACTATACATTGTTTTGGCAGATCAATATAATAATATGTTTTTAATTTATATGTACAAAAACATATGGATATGCTTCCAGCTCACTTTTTTCACTTAAACAGATTGTAAACATTTCTATGTTAGGAAACTGCCTTTGGCATTGTAATGTTTAATCACCACATTATTTTATATTATATGGATGTATCAGAATTTATCAATCAATCTCCCCATTGCTGGAAATTCAGTTTTGTTTTTCCCCAATGTTTTGCTCTTTACAACCAAGTAATTTGGCTTTATTTTTCATTCATACTCTCTTGTTTCATTCATCCTCTTATTCATTCATACTCTTTTTATTTTGTCAAACAAAGTGCTACACTCATATAGCCATATCATTACATAGTTCATAAAGTCCTTGTGTTGGATTCCTAGGCCAAATCAAATTCAGAATTCTAGAGCTTTTGAAATGAGTATCAATTACAATGCCTTCAGCTGCCTATAGCAAAAAAACCAACCAACAGAATATCTGAAATAATGCAGGCTTTTTAATGACTCTTAGAAACATAGTCCAGAAATAATTTCAGTCACAGACTTGTGAGCAGGAGCCCGTCCATGCCCCCAGAGCCACTGTCTCCTGTTGTCTCCTGTTCTGTGCTGTGATCTGAGACACGCTCTCACCACAGACAGTATGGCTGCCAAGAGCTCCTGCAAGCACATCGCTCTTCCTTTAGGTTCAGAGAAAGAACAATCTTCTCAACCCTCAAACAAAAACCTCCATAATCACTCCATAATCACCCATGGCAAATTATTTTGGAAGGAAATCAGACAATATTATCAGTTCATAGTTCCAAAATAGTGTGACTTCAGATCTCCTCCAGCCTGCACAACCATAGAACGTTAACCTTTAAAAACCACAATCAAAAGGTGAAAAGAGTAAACCATTTTTCTTCTGTCTCTTCTTTTCTTTTCTTCCCTTTCTTCTCCCCTTTCCCTCCATCCCTTCCTTTTTTCCTTCCTCCTTTCTTTTCTTGCTTCCTTTACCCTTTCCTTCTTTCCCTCCTTCCTTCTGTCTCTTCTCACTCTTCCTAATAGAAAAAGCTTAGGCTCTACAATCAGGTGCTCTGTAATTCCATTTTAGTCCCCTGACTAGATGGAGCTATTTAATCTTAAGCAACTTTGGAAAATACCCTGTAAAACATGAATAATAATGGCACAGTCTCCCTTTTGGAGTTCTCATGAAAATAAAAGAAAATGATTTCTTAATTGGCAAATGTTTGATCTTCTTTAAATTTTCAATACTGTTTTTGTAATTAATTTTTGTAACTTTCCTATTCATTCCTTGTCCTCATTTTTTTCTGTTGGGAGTAACTACCTTTAATAATAAAAAGGAAGTTTCATCATGTTGTTCGAGAGATGCATTTCCTTGTGACTTCTGTACCTAGATACTTCTATTTTCTTCATTAGTTAAAAGACAACCCCTGTAGACAATGGTCCTGAATGTCTGAAAAATCTGAAAAGGCAGTGACTTTAGGAAGAGTGAAAAACCAACCTGCCCAGGACCGCTTCTGTCTCCTTCTCAGATAGAAGCTTTCATTTCCTACTAAATATAGTCTGCTCGTAACCTCCACTGTTCCTCAAATTGATTCTTTGACTTCAGAGAGCTCGAACTCATACCAGACATCTAGCAGGTAGGGAGTTTCTTTCCCCTACACCATTTGGAGGTCTTCCACTGAGATCACTGGACAGAGACCTAAGGCTATATGCCTACCCAACACAAGAATGCCTGGAATCTGTCAGGGACCTTTAGATAGACTCTCTTTGGAGTATCTCTGACTGCCGATCACAACTACAACCCCCTTCAGCCTGAAGAAGCCGATCAGTCATCACCCATTGCTCCTCCATGGGCATTCAGGGTGATTCTCCAGAGGAGGGGAACGTTATAGACAGCTAAGTTAGAAATATTATAGACACTCAGACAGGGCTAGGCCCTCGAAGGAGGCAGTGCAGAAGACGAGACACATTGCAACTGTGAGGCAGACACAGACACGTTCACTGAGGACTGAACTTCAACACAAAAGATGAAACCAGTGCTCCCACATATTTCCCTTAAGGACAGACAAAAGAGACTGATATTCTAAATAAGTAGCAAGCAGGGAAGCCAGGAAGAGCCACTCCTGAGCCCCTCCAGAATGGTCCCCTGCGCTGTCTCATGCCCACTTGCTACCTGACTTGCTTCTCCATTTGACCCCAATTTAATCAACATTACCTGAGCAATTATGCTCATAATCTTATCGATGGGCCATAGTTTTGTCCCACCTCATGCCCATGTTGTGGTTTCCCATTTTTCCCCACCTTGGCCCCACCTCACCTTGTGGTTTTGTTCTATAAAAATCCCTTTTAAAAAGATGAGTCATCAGCAACCCACTTGGAACCCCTTCTGTATCTGTCTGGGACAGAAGCTTTCTTTCCCTATATTCTGCTCTTGAGTGAGAAAGAAAGAAAGAAAGAAAGAAAGAAAGAAAGAAAGAAAGAAAGAAAGAAAGAAAGAAAGAAAG